>NC_083315.2:169785856-170062592 GCF_963455315.2 Globicephala melas | reverse complement strand
GCCATTCTTTTAGAGGTTGTGCCCTGTCCCCTTCCCTCCTGTTTCAGTACCACGCAGTAATTTCTGGGCTTGGGTTGGTTAAGTAGTATTGCAGTGAACCAGGAAAGGGAATTTCTTCTGTTCACTGGAGTTGACTTCTGAGCTGACTGGCATGGTGGATGAGTTCAGCCCCGCAAGAGCCCGGGAGGCGGGGAGTGGCATGAGAAGGAGCCAGAGGGGACAGGGTTGAGCTGACGGAGGGCAGTCAGCTGTCATCTGGTAGGTGATGGTAATTTGAAACGTTTCAAGCAATGATGCAATTTGTTGGATGTTTACTTTAGAAAGATAGATCTGGCAGCCACGTGGAAAATAGCTTGGGGAAAGCATTTTAGAAACTGTTCTGACACAGCTCTGACTGCAAGTCTCCTCATCTATAAAACGAGAGGAATGGTTGAGTTGATTATGAAATTTGCGACTGGCTCTAAAATTTGAAAACATGAAGATATCAGTAAGTAACTTAAATGTTCTCCCTCTTTCTCTCTGATAGAGAGTTAAAAATTTTTTTGATCTAGTTTATGCTTTTATTCAATGAGTAGCTATGAGCCCTACATATCGACTGTGGGGAAAAAGTCCCTGTTTTTAAACAAAATGATGCTTTCACCCGAGCATATCCCAATTGGATGTCCTTTTAGGTATCTTGCTTCTAAGATTGATATTTTTTTTCTCCCTTTTTCCCTCTTTTTGCAAATAAAAATGTTCTGTATTTGTCATCTTCATTCCAAGTTACAGCTCTCCTATCAAAAATAATGATCCCACCTGAAAATCTTTGGGCCCAAGCAATGCAGAGGTGGAGCGGACGTGAGAAGAATGCACTGCATTTTTATTCTTGTGTGAAATTCTAAAAAGGAAAACCAGGTTACATAAAATGTGACACAGAAGAGAGACACAAGGCGGAGCTTTCAGGACACAGGCTGAAGATCATTTGTGGGGGAGGAGTTTGCTTGCTTGCTTCTAAGGGAGTGTTCTGGAATTTTCCATGATGCCTGCAGCGAAGTCCATGTGGGACTGGTTCCAAGACTTTAGATAACTTGATGTGTGACCCACAGTGTTTTTCCTTCAGGAAGAAGTCCAGATGTTGTGACGGAGATAATAAGCTGTCTATCAACTTACTTCCAGACTTGAGAATTGTCACAGGCTGGCTCAGGACTACATTTCCCAGGCTCCTTTGCATCTAGGTGGGTCCATGTGACCAGTTTCAACCAATGAAGTGTAAGTGGCCGTTTGGAAGCCAGTGCATTTCTGTATTACCTCTTCTGATCCACCAGCTGGGTGGAGGAGAGCCAAGTCACCAGGTGGAAGGACCCTGGGTCCCTGAACCACCTAGTGGAGGAGAGCCACTGCCAAGCACAAACACCCACACCAGTCTGTTTTGTGAGCACTCAATAAGGTGTTTGTTGAGGTTTCTTTTTTCTAATAAACTTCTGTTGTCCTAGCCATTGAAAGGTTGGGGTCTGTTAGGGCAGTTAGCGATACCCTAAATAATACAAGTCAACTGAAGAGACTCATGTTTGGATGTTGGCGCTGGTCCCTGAGGGACATGGCTGGACTTTCCGAGCAACTTTTTTTTTTTCTTGTCACATGAGGCTATCCTTGATGCGTGATGGTGAAGTCTCCACAATATAACTCTGGGACCTACAAGGTGTCTTTTAGACATTGTAGAAAGAGCCAAGTTGAGTGGCTCAACTTTTCATTTGTAAACTGGGGACAATCATAATACTTCTTCTCAGGTTATAATGAGGTTTGCATGAGCTACTACACATAGATCACTTTTAGCACAGTGCCTGCCACATAAAAAGTGGTAACTCCTATTATTGTCATGGTTGTTTTTGTGATTATTACTATTATGATATAATCCTGCTGAACTTGCAGTCTTGAGAGGTGGGTGTTATGACTGCTGTTGTTCCCATTTATCAGAGGAGAAGGCTGGGGAAAGTAACTGAACTAAGATTGCAGAGCCAAAGAGAGACAGAGCTTGGCTTCCAGGGCTTCTGCCTCCAAGCTTATCTCTCCCCATGCTGACCAGATGGGCTCTGCCCTGCACCCCAACCAGGTGCCATAGTTCCATGTTGAGTAGGGTTTTGGGGTGAGTAAAACATATCCAAATGAAAGACGTGTGAGCTGCTGGCTTTTCCTCCAAGACAGATTTCTTTTTGACAGGTAGCTGGACACAAGGAAGGAACACCTCATTTTGCATCCTGTTGTATAAATAGGGATGGGACAAATGGCTTGGTTAAAATAAGCACAGGCCTGAAACTTTACTGAAACTGGAACCAAATCCAGATGGACTTTATTTTTTTTTTCCATTTCTTTCTCCCTCTCTGTTATTGTTTTTTTGAAGACAAAAAAAAAAAAAGTCCATTTCAATTTTGTTCCCTGTAGTTTCTTATTCTGTCCAAAAGAACTTACAGAAAACTTAAATGGGA
The DNA here is from genome assembly GCF_963455315.2 of Globicephala melas. NCBI lineage: Eukaryota > Metazoa > Chordata > Mammalia > Artiodactyla > Delphinidae > Globicephala > Globicephala melas. The sequence goes on along the minus strand of NC_083315.2, from coordinate 170,060,130 downwards.
AGGGAAAATAAAACTTCCCATTGGGGTTAAAAAAGAAAGAAAGAAAAATCAAGAAACAAGATGCATTCTGGTTTGTAGGAATTCCCCTGGAATGGTGATTCTCAGCTCCCCTGTACGGAGGTTACAGCTCAGGGCTAAGTTCAGGGAGCTCAGTCAAATGGATCGAGGTTCAAGCATAGCTAATACATGTTGCTCCTTGGTGGTTCAAAGACAGCTCTGCTTTTCCCAGCGCAGAAGAGAGTCATTAGTGACTCACATTGACATTTCTATGTGCTGTTTGCCTGAGAACTCTCAGGTGCCCTGTCTGAGGTACACAGAGCTCAAAGCCTTCCAACCAATTTTATCCCCCTTCCCTTATCTTTCAGGGATACAAGTCAAGTTTTTCATCTTTTCAGAGCTTTAACTGGGAAGGCAACACAATCAAGAAGTGAGTTCCTCATCAGTAAGAGTATTCAAGCACTGAATGGGCAGCTGCTTAGCAAGGTCATTGGAAAGAAGATCCAAAATCAGTTGAAAGGTTGTTTGGACCCCATTGGTTCCAGCCAGAGTGGTACCTGGGCCAGGTGTGGGTGACCACATTCCTCTTAGATCCTGTTTGCTGAACCTCTCCCCCATTTTTACGTGAATTGTCTCCACTGTTTGCATTTTGACAAAACATTAAACCATCGCCATGGCACTGAGTGAGCGCCTCTTATGAGCCAGGGCCTTCCCAGACTTAACCCACTGGGCTACAGAGTAACCTGGAGTGAAACACTGGCAGAACCGATGCTGCCCATTTGACACATGAGGAAACTGAGTGCCAGCCCCAGGATCACCAGCCAATGAATCACAGCCCCAGGCCTGGAATAAGCATACTCTGACTCCACACCTGGGGACACCCCACCTCATACTGACCTTCAAGTGCGATACCAAACAGAGGTGGCCTGAGTGAATAGATGAAGTAATGGAACAATGAGTCCTGAGAGGCCCAAAGTTGTGAACTCACCCTAACCCTGATCTACCAACCCTGCTGGGCTGGGTCTGTGTACAGAAAGGTTCTGAGGCCTGGACAGAGGTCCCTGACTGGCAGCAATGCCTGCTCTGGAAGATGACCAGATTATTAATTGTATTAGTCATTATTTTTTCTTTTCATTTTAAAATAAATGAATATTAAAATATTTCTGTGGGCCCCTAAAATTGCCCCAGACAATGTGAAGATTGCACCTAATTAAAGTCACCCCGCCGAGCCCCGCCGTGTGCAAAGGATGCAGGGCTTCCAAAGTGAACAAGTCACAGTCTTGTCCCAAAAAGCTCTCAAAGACCCAAAGCTCTCAGGCCAGAGCAGAGGGAAGATGTGCTCTGACATAACGGCAACAGCAAATAACAGAGAGCGCTACCCCGCCAACCCCCAGGAACAGGGAAAGCTCTGAGGGCTTCCCAGGAGGGAGTGAGGGGCTCTCAGGAGGGCTTCCTGTAGGAAGTGGGCACTGCAGCCCTGAGGTTAGGGGAGGCTCCGCAGCCACCCCCTTTCAGGGAGCAGCCCCAGATGGAGAGGAAGGTACTGGGATGCATGAGCGCATCACCAGCCCACAGAGATGCACGTAACATGCAGACGGGGGAGGCACTGGCTTTTCCCTCCTCCTCCCCTTTGCTTTGGGAAGACTTTCAAAAAACCAACAAGAAAAGAACTTTTTTAAAAAGGAAGGAAGGGGGCTTTCCCTGGTGGCGCAGTGGTTGAGAGTCCGCCTGCCGATGCAGGGGACGCGGGTTCGTGCCCCGATCCGGGAAGATCCCACATGCCGCGAAGCGGCTGGGCCCGTGAGCCATGGCCGCTGAGCCTGCGCGTCCGGAGCCTGTGCTCCGCAATGGGAGAGGCCACAGCAGTGAGAGGCCCGCGTACCGCAAAATAAATAAATACTTTTTTTGAAAAAAAGGAAAGAAGGAAGGAAAGAAGGAAGGGAGGAAAGGAGAAAGAAGAGAGAGAGGAAGAAAGAGCTCAGCCTCCTCCGCACTGGCATAGTTATCGTTCGTGTTGATGTCAACATCTCTACAAAGACAGGTAGCAGGAAAATACCACCAGGGGGGCTTCTGAGGGCGCACAGCGGGCCCCTGAGTAATTACTGTGGCCTACTTGTTTCTGGGAAGGGAAAAAAAAGTCCAGCACCCCATCTGCGTTTTTTTTTCTTAATAGGTGAAATTGAACCTAAAGCACTGTAATTTTAATCAAATCTTTCCCATCTGCGTGTAGTGTCTCTGAGAAGTTGAAGATTTAAGTGTATGTTGTAGCGTTTGTGGAATTGTCCCAGCAGGGGAGGGAAAAGGGGCAGAGCAGTGGTAATTATGCTACACTTAAAGGTATTTTGGTTGCCAGAGAGGTCTTTTTTTTTTCTCTTAATTTCCTCTTTCCCTCATTGAGGGTTTGGATAATGTCATGGACAGGAAAGGGGGAAAAAGGAACGCAGCAGCTCAAAAGGAGGACAAGAGGGAGAAAGATGAAGTTGCAATTTTCAGTTTGGGTGAAGGTTGGAACAATCTGGAAAATGTGGTGCTTCAAAGACCATGATCTAAGGTGAAGGTGGACTAACACCTCCTAACGTGATCACACGCACACGCACACACACACATACATGCACACATGCATGCACGCACATACATACACATGCACGCACACACATGCATACATGCACGCACACACACAAATCCCCCATGCCCCACAGACATATCCAAACACACATGCAGGATGTGCTACATAACACACACACACACACACCCCTGCACATAGACACAGGGAACACACAAGTTTCATGTACCAACACACACAAGACTAGCCTCCACCCCGGCACACAGCAGGGGTACGACACTAAGACCCCCACAGTACACCGCACGCCCCATGCACTCCTGCACGTGGGAACGCCTATCTGCGTGCATATAACGACACGGGCCCAGCACATACATCGTTGCAGACAAATACGCAGTTACACATCAGCGTAACTTACAGACACGCCACCAACACGTGCACACAGCTGGTACCGGCGGGCGTGTGGGGAACTCACACCAACAGAGCCTTCGACACATAAAATTACCAGGATGCGTCAGAAATTACCAAACCCACGGCCAAGGGAGCGGGGCTCGGGGAAAGCATGGCTGCGGGAGAAAGGTGGGGAGGGGAAGACAGTCTAGGTGCCTCTTGGCTTTTTGGATGAGCTTTAGATCTCAGAACAGATTCATTTAGAGAGAAGTAGGGGAGACATTGCAGAGTTTTCATGTCCCCCCCAGCCAGCCTCCCAGCCATCAACTTCATACGTTAATATGGTCCACTGGTCACAATCAATGAAGCAGTATTGACTCTGGTTTTTAGTGTTGTGATGAGAATCCCTTGACCCCCACCCCCAGGATGCAATGATTTCACACTTAATCCTTCCAAACAAGCAAGCGTCCAGACATCTCTTCGGAAGCTTCTGTCCTAGAATTGACAGCCTGGGATGTTGTTGTTGCTGGCCACTGTGTGCCAGTGAAATGTTCCACTGAGGAACCTGGTCCCTCATTAGCACTAATCTCCAACCATCCCACAGGAGGTGAAATTTCCAGATGAACCAGCAACTCCATGAATTCAAGCCCTGAAATACATGTGCATACTCTCACCTTTCTGTTGAACTGGATGCTTTCTCAAGTCAAAAACTCCCAGGGGAAGACTGAGTTAGCTCGTATCAAGGAATTCACTGGTGGGGGGCGGGGGTTGCCGGAAGGAAGGGGCAGTTTCTTTTTGGATGAGGCACTGTCACCTAATTCAAAAAATAACTTCAGAGGAAGGCAATTCCATCAGATAAACCAGACTGAAAAGTCCTGTCACCCACATCCTTAGCCCTGATATCTTCCACTCAACTCCACACTTCATCTCTACAGATCTCCATCGTACTCATCTTTGGAAGCCCAGCAGAGTGCCACCTCCTCCAGGAAGCCTTCCTGGGTGTCACCTGTCCTTTCACCTGCTCTTGGAACACTGAATTCCACAGGGTAATTAACACCTACCACTTTGCATAAGGGTTTGCTGGGTCTGTATGAGGCCTTACTTATTATTTCTTAGGTGCCATAACCAAGTAGTGCAAACCAAGTGATTCAAACAACAGAAATTTGTCTCAGTTGTGGAGTCTGGAAGTCTGAGCTCCAGGGGTCAACATGGTTGGTTCCTTCTGAGGTATGTGAGGAAGAATCTATCCTAGGCCTCTTCCCTGGCTTCTGGTGTTGCTGGTGATCGCTGCTGTTTCTTGGCTTGTAGACACATCAACCTGGTCTCTGCCTTCCTCTTCCTGTGACATTGTCCCCTTGTGCGTGTCTACCTCTATGTTCAGACTTTTATAAGGACAGAGTCATATTGGAGTAGGACCCACCCTAATGACCACATAATAACTTAATCATCAGCAGAGACCCCATTTCCAAATAAGGTCACATTCGCAGGTACCAGGAATTAGGACTTTGACATTTTTGGGGTGGACAGAATTTGACCCATGACATCTGCCCTGCTGGACCCAAGCTCCAAAATACTTTGCCTCCATTTTTATACTCATCGTGTAGCTTGCAGGATCTATCAACACATGTGTGCTGGGCATGTCACAGGACCTTAGCAAAGGTTTACTTAATTAGCTAACCATTAAGGTAGCCAAGACTGAAACACAATTCCAAACCATTTCAAAAAAAGAAATGATTCTATCCAGCCAGATGGACCAGGAGACACTGGCAGTCTGAGATATTAACTAAGAGCAAAACCCTTTTCAAAAGAGAGTAACCTTTCAGATGCGGTCCTATTAAAAGCCAGTATTTGGACAAATGATACTTTCCCACATAGAACACCAACTGATCTGATGACCTAGTCTCTGTTCCCTTGCTACGAAAACTCTGACCTCTGACCCCTTGATAAGCTGTAACAATAAAGCCTGGCAGCACCCGGAAAACTACAGTGCATTTGTGAGAGCCTGCTGGACCAGGCAATGGAGAGAGGAGATGACAACCTTCCCTTCCCCCTCTAGGTCTCAGAGCCTCCAGGCACGGAGAAGTCACTCAGCGGGTACATGGCAGTGCAAACATTCTGTCTCCAGGGTCTGTACACTTGACCACTATTCTAGTCTGCAAGGAATAATTAAAGACTAAATCTGGAAAAAGGTTAGGTGGCAAGGAGAAGGGAGAGTATTCCTAGAGAAGGAAAGAGCCTATGCCAAGGTGCACTGACTGGAAAGTAATAGAGATGTTGAGCACAACCCTCCGGAGCACAATGATCACTTTGCCCCTGCATCTACATGTACAAAATAAAAGTTCATGTTCTGAGGCAACGTTCTGGCTCTGTCCAGAGGTGGCTAGCTGGGAACACCCAAGGTGAGTCTGCACTTGTTTGTAATCTGCAGGACCTGAATAAGAACTTGCACCTTGCTTGCCAGGATGAATCCAACATGGAGCGCTGAAGGACATGGTCTCTAAACCCACCTGAGAGTTGGGTCAAAGCCAAAAACAACCAGGTTCCAAAAGGAAGGAAGGATGGAAAGAAGGAAAGAGAGAGGGAGAAAGAAAAAAAGAAAGGATGAAAGAAAGGAAGAGCCCTCCCATGGAGCAGCGGATCTGGAGAAGGGGGCCATCATGACTCGTCCAGCAAATTGGTATGAACCTTCTCACCATGGACAGTGCAGGCAGCTGGCCCCATTGTCTGCCTCTTTACAAAATCCAATATTTCCCCTTCTGTTATTCTTGGCACAATGACAAGAAAGGAAGACATAAAAGTTCCCCTTTTTAATGAAGCTGTTGGGGATCCATTTTTTATCGGAACTGACATGACCATTACCATTTTGATTCCGGTTCTGACACGAGTCACATAGCAACATGAACCTCTCCATGGCAACCTCCCCACTCTTCACACAAAATCTTGACAATTTAACATTCAATAAAAAGTACTTTTAATTAAAAGATGACTAAGAACTGGCAGCACCAAAAAAATATATTGAACACATATTTTCAACTGTTGTTAACATTCATTTATAAAGGAAATGACCAACCTAACGTTGTCTTTTGAAAAGGATGGTCATCTGCCTTGAATGAGGCATGGAAAGATTGTTTGAGTTTACCCAAATATATTCAGTTCCATCCAACAAACCTTTAATTGACTGCCTGCAAAATGCTAGGTCTTATCCTAGGTCCCTAGGGCGAAGACTGGCATAAGACCTTGACAGTGCACAGCGTGAACACTGCAACAATAATACCATCATAGTAGTTAACATCATCAATAGAGAGTTGACTGTGGACTAGACGCCTTGCTAAGTGCAGTGCCCACATTTAATTTTATATACCCTCACAACAACCTCATTATCCTCATTTTACACATGAGGAAACTAAGACTCAAATGATAAATAACTCACCCAAAGTCACATGCATGAGGTGTGGCTGAGTCAAAACCCAAACCCAGAGATAGGTAACGGCCACCACGCTGCCTTTCTGCCTTGTGCTACAGAATGAGGCAGATGCAACCAGGAAACTTCCAGGGAATCGAAGGGGGCAACTGAGGCAAGTGTATAACGTGTGTGTGTGTGGTGTGTGTGTGTGTGTGTGTGTGTGTGTGTAATAGAAGGTCTTCAATGGGACAGCAAAGCATGGTGCTTCAGAACACTCACTCCACCTAGCTCAGAGCCTGGCTCTGTCGCCTATCACTTGTGTGATTTTAGGCAACTTTCATGTCCTGTAAAGTGCACATAATAATAGTGATCACTCTGTCACAAGAATCAAATAAGTTAGTATAGGTAAAGAACTCAGAATAGTGCCTGACCTATAGTAATCATTATTAATGTTAATGTTTTTACCATTATTATGATCTAAGCTATTACCTCCAAGTGGTGGAAGACAAGCAATGATAATATTCTGCCCAAATTAGGAAATGAATTGAACCAAACAATCGAACTTTCCTTCCCACTCTAGTCCTTTTGGAAATACCATGGTCACACTCAGCTTGGGGCCAGATCACTTTGAAATGAGTTTTGTGGCTTTGAAAAGAATAAATTATTCCAGGTGATAAAAGCTAAGAATATATTTATTTAACACGGTGGCTGCAGGGTTGGCTGCTGGAATGTAAAAGGATGAAGGACCACACAAAGTAACCACAAGACAGGTCACCATGGGGCTGCATAATTCTTTCAGTGTTTGTCAGGAAACATATTGTTAATAGTTATTTAGAGTTTCCAGAGCACATCCAAATACCTGATTAGTGCCGTGCTCCCACTGTGGCGCATCTACAACCATTATTGTTATGGAGCATAACAGGTTTGGTGAAGGAGAAAATGAGCTCAGTTTTGGACACCAAGGTTTGAGGTGCCTCAGACTCTAAGAGTGCTTGTCAATGGAAAGATAGAAAAGTGCTCACTTATTGTGACAACATGGAGGTTATCAGATACCAAAGGAGTGGAGGAGGCAGATGTCATATTGGGGCGGGTTGAAGAGAAAGGGGAAGGGATGACCAGAGGTAGCACCTGAGCTCAAGGTCAGCATCCAGGGGAGGGCAGCACGAGGGAGACACCAAGAAATTAAGTCAGGGCCTGCTCCCCTTTTTTTGCCTGAGGGTTTAGGGCACTCATAGGGGCATCTACAGCAGTGCTTTCCTTGGTGTTGAAATGTTACTAGCCAGTGTGATGGTTAACTTTTTGTGGCAACTTGACTGGGCCACGAGGTGCCCAGACTTTTGGCCATACATGATTCTGTGTGTCTGGGTGGGTATTTTTGGATGAGATGAACATTTGAATGCTTGTGCTGAGTAAAGCAGATTGTGGGTGGGCCTCATCCAACCCACTGAACGTCTGAGTAGAACAAAAGGCTGATTAAGAAGGAATTCTCTCGCTCTGACCGTCTTCAAGCTGGGACGTCAGACTGGACTCAGACTGGAAGGAACTGCATCGTCGGCTCCTCTGGGTCTTCAGCCTGCAGAGCTTGGACGTCTCAGCTCCATAATTACATGAGTCAATTCCTTACAGTAGATAGATAGATAGATATAGGAATATTTAATATATGTATATAATAATTATACAATTAATATAATAAAAAATTATAATATAATCTCTTTTATTAAAGTATAGTTGATTTACAATATTTTGTTAATTTTGGGTGTACAGCAAAGTGATTCAGTTATGTATATATATATTTTGTTTGTTTGTTTGTTTCAAAATCTTTTCCATTATAGGCTATTACATGGTGTTGAATATCGTTCCCTGTGCTATACAGTGAATTCTTATTGTTTATATGTTTCATATAAAGTAGTGTGCATCTGTTAATCCCATACTCCTAATTTATACCCCACCTCTACCACGTTCCCCTTTGGCAAACATAGGTTTGTTTTCTTTGTCGGTGAGTCTGTTTTGTAAATAAATTCATTTGTATTATTTTTCAGATTCCACATATAAGTGATAGTATATGATGCTTGTCATTCTCTGTCTGACTTACTTCACTCATTATGATAATCTCTAGGTCCATCCATGTTGCCGCACATGGAAAGATTTCATTCTTTTTCATGGCTAATATACCATTGTATATATGATCTTTATTCATTGTATTTACTATATATAATCTATCAGTATTTAATATATCTATTTCTATCCCCTATTGGTTCTGTTACTCTAGGGAATGTAGACTAATAGACTAACAGAGTCAGTGTCACCAAATATGTAGGTACAGCCTTATGTAGCACCAGTTTTGCTACAAAACCATCTATTGATACTTCACAAAATCACACGATAAAAACAACAGGGCTTGCAGAGAAAAGGGGGTTAAAGCTGCAGGCCCCCAAATTTTGTCAATAACACATAATAAAAAGATAAGGTGAAATTTGGGGGGGTGATGAAAATGTTTTGGAACTTAATATAGGTAATGGTTGCACAACATCATGAATGTAATAAATGCCATGGAATTATACATTTAAAAATGGTTAACTGCATGTTATGTGAATCTTGCCTTTATTTTTTTAATTTAATTCTTTTATTGAAGTACAGTTGATTTACAATGTTGTGTTAGTTTCAGGTATACACCATATATATATATATATTTTATATATATATATATAATATATATATATATATTATTTTTCAGATTCTTTCCCCTTATAGGTTATTACAAGATATTGAGTATAGTTCCCTGTGCTGTACAGTAGGTCATTGTTGGTTATCTAGTTTATATATAGTAGCGTGTATATGTTAATCCCAAACTCCTAATTCATCTCTCTCCTCCTTTTCCCCTTTGGTAACCGTAAGTTTGTTTTTCATGTCTGTGGGTCTATTTCTGTTTTGTATATAAGTTCACTTGCATCTTTTGTTTTTAGATTCCACATATAAGCGATATCTTATAATATTTGTCTCGTCTTTTTTTTTTATAGATAAGAATTCTTAAAAGCCATAGCACAGCTTTATATATGTTAAATCCTTCAGAAATGCACAAATACTGCAATAAATATGGGTTTTTTTCTGAAAACTGGCCTGAAGTTTGCCTGTGGAGATGGGTGTCAGAAGGGGTGTGGCTTCTGAGTAACTGGGAGCAGTGGGTGTGGTTATCTGGAGTTGGCAGGAAAGTTAGATGTGAATGGATGTGACTGTAAACACACGGAGAGCTGAGGGAGCTGGGGGATGCGCAAGGGGTGAGCGTGTGCACTGCGTGCTCCTATGTGGCTCCACCAGACTGGGTCCTGAATGTTTTCTGCTTCACCTAATGCTCAGGGAGTGTTTCTCAGGGCTGAAATTGAGTATATGCAGACATGAAATCCAAGCTGGCCTCCACTGTTCCCTACTAGCTCAATTGCATTGGGGCAAGTTGGTGTTTTCAAAACAAGATTTAAAGTAAGACTGAGTGTATGCGTCTTATTTAATTCTCACTGCAAGCCTTTTTATAGAGGAGGAAACAGAGGGTCAGAGATCTTTTCTTGCTCATCCACCCTAGAATAGGTGGGTGATCCCTAGAACTATGGGGAAGGGGGCCCAGGCCTCTGGTCTAGAAGCAGTGCAAGGGGATAGAACAAAGCCATTGTCAGAGCCAAAATCCTCACCCACCTCTGCCCCTCATTATCGAAAGCCAAATAACACTTACTGAACTAGGCACCCAGCATAAATTATCTCAAAATGGTCAAAAGGTTCTAGTGACCCAGTTTCAATTATGCTTACTGGGGGGATAAGGAGTCTGAAGGTCAGAGTTGTGACCGCCCTTGCCCTAAGTTGCACGGCCAGCCAGGAGCAGAGTAGAAGTTTCTACTCCTATGGATTTCCCCGCCATGCCTCAGCTGCCTGTTCTGAGGGAGACTGTGATTCTGTCTGGCTCCCACCACTGCCAAGGACTCCTGATTCCACCCCAGTACCCCTAAAGTCACTAGGCCATTAGCAACCCTCCAAAGGGTAGTGTCCCCAAGGGCACATCAACTCCCAGTGTCTGTCCCTATTACAAAGGACAGCCTGGGTGTGGGGTTTGAACCTGTGCCTTGGGGTCAGGCCTCCACGCTGCCTTTCCAGTCAGAAGCTGCTGTCCCCTCCCCTCACTGTGTCGGGCATAATTGACTGGGGTTCAAGAGCATCGCCTTTTATTACCTTTAACAGCCCCATAGCCACTGATTGCTCGCACTGATGGCTAATTTAATTTCTGTCAATGCAGCACTGAGTGGTGTTAAAAGAACCATTATCCATGAGGGCGGTGTTTGAGGGGGACGTTAGTGGGTCCACCACACAGAGAGCTGGCTTTCACGCTCAGGTCATAGCATGCTCGAAGCTGCCGGGACCTCAGAGGGGTCTAGTCAAACTCTCAACTTGCATATGGGACAGCGGAGGCCCAGATTGGTTTAGGACTTTGCTCAAGAAGTTCAGAGCAAGGACCACCTCTTTTTCTACCGTGATGGAGAGTTTGTTCCTCTGTGATAACCAGGGAGGATCTGCCCTATCTCTCCTCCTCTCTGTGCCCAGAAGGACCCACGGAAAAGGACTAGCAGAGGCTGTCACTCCACTGTTTAAAAGCCTTCGGTTACACCATGTTCTTAGTCAGGCCTCTAGGGGCCGGCCCTGCCTCCCTGTTCCCCCCATCACCCCCTTCTCCCCCTGTGCCCCGGCCGTCCAAGCTGCCTGCACCATCCCTCTGAACCTTTGCATCTGCTTCTCCTTCTACCAGGGAATCATTTCTGACCTTTCCAACCCACATAACCTCGCTTCATCTGCAAGAACACAGCTCATCTCTGGGAAGCTTCTGTTCACTTTATTCATTCAGTCCATCATGGTTTATTGGTTGAAAACCTACGATCTGTCAGACACTGTGATTAGTGCTGGGGATAAAATGCTGAGCAAAGCCAAACACGGTGCCTGCCCTCATGGAACTTAACATCCACAGGGGGAGACAGTTGCTCAACAAAACAGAACAGTGACAGCTGTGGATAAGACCCCTGAGAGAGGAGAAATTGTGCCAAGCGACCCTAGATCAGGGGAGTAGATCTGGCGGGAGGAGCCAGAGACCCTGCTTCTCTCCTCCCATGACTCCCTGAATCCACGGCCTTTGTCCCTGTGCTGACATCGTTCTGCTCATAGGTGAGCTCCTTGAGGAGGTTAGCAACCTGCCCAGGGCTCAGGGCCCAAAATATGCTTCTGGGATAAATAGAACCTTTCTCTTTCTTTCCTTTATTAAAGCATTGTCCAGATTAATATGGAGAATATTCAATATGTAAAGGAATGAGGATTTGTATAGCATAACAGCTGAAAAAATATTTTCCAAACAGCTCTCTCCTCCACCGGAAATTGTCAAGGCTAGTCATCTATCCACCATCCATATATCCACCCATCCTTCCATTTATCCATCTATCTGCTTATCCTTTCATTTAGTTTACTCATCCACCCATCCATCCATCCGTCAGTTGGTCAACTCAACCATCCAGCCACATATCTATGCATTTACTAAGCATTTAGTAATTCCCTAGCATGTATCAAGCAAGTGATAGATGCTAGGGCATGTAGAGAGGAATCACTCATGGCTTTTCACTGGCTAACTCTTGTTGTCCTTCAAATCTCCTTCCCTGGAGGAAGCCTCTTTCACTCCCGAGACAATGTTAGATCTCCTGGTCCCTCCCCACTCCTGCTCTCCTTACCATCACTGCAAGGACCCCATTTCCCATACTCTCTGTTAACATAATAACGCAATATTGTATTTGCTTAAATATGTTTTTATCTCCCACAAAACTGTGAGCTCCTGCACATTATTATTATTATTTTGTCATAGTGAGGGCTCCATCTGTATTTGTAAATGATGAATGGATAAATAAATGATAAATGTGAATAAATTAACGTGGCCTTTACCTTAAGGGGGTGAACTTAACAGGTAGAAGCGACTATACAAGTAGTAACAAAGTGATGAAGCTACATTAGAGATGAACACAGGCTTTGAGCCCTGCAGTCTAAGGAGGGCTGAGGAGGGTGGGGCCATTCCAGGCCCGTGGAACAGCAAGGGCACAGGCATGAAAAACACAGATTTGAAAGGAAAAGGCAATATTATCCACATGGTCCCCGCTCTGGGTATATGAGAAATTGCAGGGAAATGAGGTTTCAAAAGTTTGAAAGACTTCCTCTTACAAGCCAATGGTGTCATCCTTTGTAAACAGCCAACTGGCCTTCTTCACATGAAAGCTTGGACCCGACCCCAATTACCCAGCTGATGAAGCGGGATCGTCATCAGTTAATATTTATGGTATATGTCCTATAACAGGAAGCCAGCCAATGTAAACAGTCAGGTTATTTTAACACACAAAAAAATATGAAAGTAGGGATTATGAATCAATCATTGTCTTACCTCCTCCCCCGCCCCACGTAATCGAGAAAAATTCTGATTCACATTAAGTAGTTGTAAATCGTAACAGGTTGTTAGATGTTTCGGAAACCTGCTTTGCACACTTAGGATTCTTTTCAACTCAATGGATTCTGAAGCTTCAAAGAATAGAAGTGAGGAATCTTTGCCTCAAATGTGACTCACTGACAACATTTAACATCCAAAGATTTGATAGTTGCTAAAACACTATACATAAGGTATTGTCCCAATGGCATCTTGGTGTCCCATGGCTGACTCTTTATTCTTTAATTTTTTTTTAACATCACCATAACTGATAAGCTTTATTTATCTTTTCCTGAGAGCAGCCCGTAGTATTATACTAAGCACTTCATATTAACTGATTTTATTCTTACCACGGCTGAACAAACCCCAAGAAACAGGAGAAGGTAACATCCCAGAAGCCAAAGAAAGGGAGGACATGGAAAAATATATCAAATGCATATGAACTGGGAGGTAAAGTAAGATGATGACTAAAAAAGATAAGTGAGTACAGATTGATTATTGAGAAAGGGGGAGTGGTGATGCCTTAGTGAGACAAGGCGCATTGGAATTGCCAGCTAGAACCTACTGATGACCAACTGGGAGAGATTACGTGAGCTGGAAAGAATGGGCTTAACAGAATGAAGCAAGTTGCTGAAATGAATGAAGAGACTAGATCAGGAACACAAGGGCAAATATGATCCAGCAATCCCACTCCTGGACATATACCCAGACAAAACTATAATTCAAAAAGATACATGTACCCCTATGGCCATAGCAGCACTATTTACAGTAGCTGAGACATAGAAATAACCTAAATGTCCATCAACAGATGAATGGATCAAGAAGATGCGGTACATATATGCAATGGAATATTACTCAGCCATAAAAAAGAATGGAATAGTGCCATTTGCAGCACCATGGATGGACCTAGATGTTATCATACTAAGTGAAGTAAGACAGAAAAAGACAAATACCATATGATATCACTTATATGTGGAATCTAAAATACAGCACAAATAAACATGTCTACAAAACAGAAACAGACCCATAGACATAGAGAACAGACTCAACAGTTGCCAAGGGGCAGGGGGTAGGGGAGAGAAGGATTGGGAGTTTGGGATTAGCAGATGCAAACTAGTATGTATAGGATGGATAAACAACAAGGTCTTACTGTATAGCACAGGGAACTATATTCAATACCCTGTGATAAACCATAATGGAAAAGAATATGAAAAAGGATATATATATATATAAATAATATATATTATTAATAATAATTCTATATATAATATATATGTATAACTGAGTCGCTCTGCTATATAGCAGAAATTAACACATTGTAAATCAACTATACTTCAATAATATTTTTAAAATATAATAAAAAAAAGAACACAAGGGCAAGACTTGGCATGAAAGGAAGGAAACGATGGGGAGAGCTGAAGAAGGAGAGCATAGACAACCAACAAGAAGTCAGGTGGATGGGGTGATAGGTCAGAGGTGAAAGCTCTGTTAGAAGCGGGGGAATTTGAAAGAGGACTTGAGGAGTACGGGATAGCTCGGGACAGCGGCCACCTGCGGGAATGAGGAAGGCGTTCAAGGGAACCAAGGCTGCTTGAGCGGACCACGCACTTCTCCAAGCTCTCCATTTTCCAACTGACAGGTGGAAAGTGGAATCTTCTGCCCTCTCTGTACCAACTTTGTGTCAGCAATTGGCAATGTTTTTATCTTTTGCAGAGAGAAAGAGAAATCACCTGACTGTTGATCTCTGTTATGACATATATCTTCATGGAGAAAGAAGGGAGGAAAACTCACCAGTGACAGAGAAACCAGAGAAATATTCTGTCTTTCCTCATCAGGGTAGAAGGATGTCATAACAGAGAATCAGCCGTGGCCTTACGTCCGTGCATGCAAACCTGCCACTCAGCAAGGCAGAAACTTCTTTGGATAACTGTTACGGAAAATAAAAGTGCTTGTAATATGAATTCTGCTGTCAGTGCAGTAATATATGGGTGGATGTTTGTAAGGAAGGGAACATCACCTGGAAAAAATCTCCTGGTTGATTATATATTGGCAGTGTCTCTGGCTTAGGCAAGCGAGGGTTGCCTTTTATTTATGTCTATGTATGTGTGTGCATATATGTTTAATATTTTAGAGCCCAGGGCATGGGGGTATACCATTGCTAGATAACAATCCTGTTTTTCATTGCCAAGTGAGGTAACCAGAGAAACCACAGTGACCTGCAGTTTGATGACAACACTTTCTGCCTATTTCTCCTTCACCCATAGAGGACCCATGCCCAAAAAATCACCCTGATGGTAGGAGATGGTGGGCACCAGTGTGACAGGAAGGAAATCTACAGGCAGTCCAATTACCAGATACATAACTTTCCATACAATGCATCAGCCCTTCTTTGTCCTTCATTGGGAAATACCTTGCAAAGGAAAGCTGAGACAGTGACCTTGAAGGAGGAAGTATTAAAATGTGGCTAAGGAGGAAGGAAAGAGGAAAATGACAGTTCCCATAGCCCCATGTCTCGGTTGGCTTCTGATGGCTTCATGTGACGTCCCCTTTAGGCCCCTAAGAAGCTCTTCAAACTGCTAGTCCTCCTCCTGTGGCCTGCTGTGAGGTTTTCACGGTGTCTGGAACTGATGTTTATCCAGGGAGATAACTCTCCCCCTGGCCCTGAAGATGGGGCTGGTGCCAGGTATTCACCAGTTCAAGTTTTACCTCTCCAGTGTGAATTCCTATAAATTCAAAGCATTTCTTGAGCTATTCCTGCCTGAACCTTGCTGGGAAAACAGATAGGAAGCAGTGCCAGCCCACTTGTTCTGTGTGAGGCCTAGGAGGAAGCAGTAGTATCAGCTATAGGAACTGAGTGGTAAGTACCAGCACAGTGTCCTGGAGAGACCCCTGAGAGTCAAGACAGCAAGTTCACCATTGATTAGGCAGGTGAAGCCTGGGGTGAATATTGGGTGCTGAGGTATATATTCCAAAGGGACTCAGAGGGGAGGAGGGAGTTACGAACAGCAATCAAAGCAAGCAAACTGGAGAACAGCTGGATTAATTACAGAGATGGGGGAAGGGCAGCAATGACTGTGGCATAAGCACTTGTATACTTTCATCATTTAATTGTATAGGCTGTCCACTTAAGACTGTTCACCAGTGGGGAAAATTCAGCTCTAAACATGAGAGAATCACATCAGATGGAGAATAAAATGATGCCATGAGAACTAAATTCTCAACTTAATTCCTGTAATTATTATATATAATTTGTTTCTAGAAAGAATTTCAGCCAGTTTGTTTTAAAAGATGCAGTTATAAGGGAACCAGAAAAGAATCCAGTCATAGAGAACAGAGTATTGCACTAAAAATTCAGGACAGATATGGTGATGGTGGTGATGCACTACATTTAATTAAGTGGGAGTTTCCTAGCAGTCAAGGCAAAAAGGGAAACGGGATAAGTCACTAAAGTCTCATGGTCTGACAACAGTTTCAGCACAGCATTCAATAAGAGAGAAAAATTTTCCTAAAATCTTAGGGGAATGGATTATGGGACTTTCTATGCAGTAGGCCATTCGATGAATATTTTCTTCAACAATAGATGCAGAAATATAATTTTTCATCCATGCTTTATGTGATCCTTTATTAGAAGTCTTGATGAAAATGTAGCTCTCAGAAGGCATGTCTGTGAGCAGGGTAGGTCACAGGACATTGGGCTCTGCACTGGCAGGACCATACAGCCTACAACCCCATCTACCAGCACACTGAACCACAGTTGCTTGTGTATTTGCCCCTCTGCTTCCTCAGATTTCAAGGTCTTAATGGTACCATTTGTTTTTTTACTTATATTTGTATCCCAGTGCCCAGCACACAGTAGGCATTTCTGTAAGAAATTTTGGATAGAGGATTTAACTTAATCCATTCATAGCACTCAGATTGGCAGGTTACTTAGCCAGGGTACTGCCCAAACGAAGCCCCGCACAAAGGTTCTCACCTGGCAGCAGTATTCAGCATCACCTGGTGACCCTTCATACAAAGAGACCGTCTGACCCAGGGATGATCAGACTAAGTGAAGTAAGTCAGGCAGAGAAAAACAAATATCATATGATATCACTCATATGTGGAATCTATTTTTTTAAATGATACAAATGAACTTATTCGCAAAACAGAAACAGGCTTACAGATATCAAAAACAAATTTATGGTTACCAAAGAGGAAACGTGGTGGGGAGGAATAAATCAGAAGCTTGGGATTAACATACACACACTACTATATATAAAATAGATAATCAACAAGGAACTACTGTATTGCCCAGGGAACTATACTCAATATTCTGTGATAACCTATATGGGAAAACGATCTGAAAAAGAGCAGATACATGTATACATACAACTGAATCACTATGTTGTACACCTGAAACTAACACAACATTGTAAATCAACTATACTACAATAAAATTAAAACAAGACAAAACAAAGAGATCGTCTATTGGGTCCCAGTGTGACCCCATTTCTGATCTTTCCAGAAAATCAGACATTAGTCCTTTCCTTCCTCCCTGTAGACCCTTCCTTATACTTCCAACACACTTTTCTTCTGCTGCGTTAATCAGCGTCAGTGTCTGTTGCTGGCAAAAGGCTCTCTGACCAGAAAAGTGCTGGTGCTTGTATTAGGGACACCAAGGAAGTGAGAGTTTTCTGTGGCTTTTCTCTGTGAGGGTTTTCAGGCTTGCTGGCTGAATTACTGGGCCTCTGTACAGTGGCTCTCAGGCTGACTGCACACATCTCTTCCAGATGTGCATTCAGTGACCTCATCCTAGTAGTATAAAATCAGCTGCGGTGGGAGTATTTACACCATAGAAATCAGCAAACTCTATAAATCAGATTAGGGTTCCCCCCAACACAGAGCAGATTGTTGAACATTTAACACACACCACTGATGCCAGAGAGAAGAAAGGGAAAGAGGGTTATAGGAAAACAGTTTCCTGAGCCCTCACCATCCAGTGTACCCCATAAATAACCCCATATTCTTCTTTCCACTCAAAAATTCCACGTGGCTCCCCAGTGGCTGATAAAGGAGGCAGCAAACTTTTTCTTAAAAAGCCAGAGAGCAAACATTTCAGGCTTGGTTGGGTACAAAGTCTCCATCACAACTATTTAACTCTGCCGTTGTATCATGAACAGAGCCACAGGCAATACCAAAATTCACAAGATTGTCTGTGTTCCAATAAAACTTTATTGATAAAAGCAAGTGGTGGGCCAGGTTTGGGCCACAAGCCATAATCTGCCAGCCCTGATCTAATACATGAATCCAAACTCTTCACCATGACAATCAAGGACCAGTTAATCAAGGATTAATTCCCACACTTCCCAGCTGCTTCTGCATCTCCTCCACTTGCCCACGTAGCACGACGGGTTCATCTTAAACTCATGTCTTTAATTTGAAAACTCTGTGCTTTGGTCTCTCTGGTCCTTTCCCAGGAACATCAACTCCTGTGTCTCCTTTCAAAACCCTCACTGGCCTTCGGAGTCATCTCAAAACCAGTTTACATGCACTGAATTTGTATTTATGCAAACCTATTATCTCCAGAAGTATAGATACTCTCTCATCCATCAAACTGCACTCCCAACCAGCCAGACGCACAATAATATTTTCTGTTTTGAAGTTTTGTATGGGACATAAATAAACCAGATTGCATCCTTCCTGACATCAGGCGTGGCTGTGCTCATTTATCTCTGCATCCTCTGAGTCTGGCACATTTAGGCACATGGTAGGTGCTCAGTATTGTCTGGAAAAATAAATTGAGATAATTGCATTAGATCTTCCTAAACGGGGTACCACAATGAGCTGTCTGACAAACTGCTCTTGACATCGTTTTCTGGAATCATCTGTGCAGTCCCAGACATTCCACCTACCCATTTTGAGTTTCATTTGCTTTACCTGCTGAAAGAAAGAGTTATGCTCCTCGATTCTGAAGCTCTCCATAATCTAGAAAATATCTTCCTGGATCAATTCATGGCATTACCTTGATACATTGACCCCTTCATCATGTAAGCCAAGGGACCACATAAATCTGCCACCCCCAGTGCCGGCCCCTCACATCGGACCCTCTTGATATTCTTAAGGGTCCAATATATTGTCTTAAAATGCATTTTATTACTGACAAATACTTGCACTATTGTCATGTTTCTATAATATATGAATCCAAGCCGTACCTTGAATTAAAGATCCAACTGAGTTTGACCAATAATTGTATAAATGTCACAAACGTTTTTATTTTCTTTAAGGTTTTAGTTGATTGTTCTTTCATAAATCATAAGAAGATGAAATGATTTAATGTCAAGTCCCCATGGCTTTGCAAAAGGAAGATAGAAGATTATGTTCTTCAACTCAGAACTCCAAGCTGATTCACAAGTTAAATTTCAAGTCCGATATCAACTCGAAACCGTCTAGCTTCTGCTGGGTGTGTTTTTTAGTGCTCATAAATCCAGAGGTCATAAATCACTTGAATTCCATTTTCTAAATAAAATTTCCATGTTAAGGTCATTTTTCAAATAGGCCCTTAACCTCCGTAGATGAGCAATGCTTAGAATTGAAATCATAACCATTTTTTAAAGTCAAGAACTCTGAAGAAACTCAGCCCAAATCATAACGTGTAGTCAATTTCTATAGTCACATAAATGTACATAATAAAAAAAATACAAGTGGGATTAGTTTATAGAGATTGAGCATTGGGCTTATTTTGATATATTCCTGTAGCAAAATCCAGACAGTGTCAGAGACGCCTCCTCCACTGGTGATAGGACCCTCCAAGTAATCTTTTTTTTAAAAAAATTTATTTATTTATTTTTGGCTGTGTTGGGTCTTCGCTTCTGTGCGAGGGCTTTCTCCAGTTGCGGCGAGTGGGGGCCATTCTTCATCGCGGTGCGCAGGCCTCTCACTGTCACGGCCTCTCCCGTTGTGGAACACAGGCTCCAGACACGCAGGCTCAGTAGTTGTGGCTCACGGGCTTAGTCGCTCCGCGGCATGCGGGATCCTCCCAGACCAGGGCTCAAACCCGTGTCCCCTGCACTGGCAGGCAGACTCCCAACCACTGCGCCACCGGGGAAGCCCCCCTCCAAGTAATCTTGAATTGGGCCAGGAAATATGGGTGTGAATTCTCTAACCAGGGCCCTGGGCACATCTTCAGGGCAGGGAAAAGTAGTTTGAGACATAAAATCACTGCCATTCAAGAGCTGTCTACTTGGTCCTCAAGTGACCCAATGGCAACATCTTCCTTTTTGCCCATCCAGTGTCCTCTTGAAGAAGCAGAGTCCACCTCTCCCAAAGTGGAAAGAGTATTGGATTTGGAATAAAAAAATCTGTGTTCTGGTCAGAATCCACCCCTAGAAAGCTCTGAGACTTGGAGCAAGTCCTTGAAATTCCCTGGGCCCAAGTGTGCCTATCTGTTAAAGGGGGCATTTTTTCAGGGACTAGTCACCCCCTCCTGGAACTGTGGTGAGAATCCAAGTAGATGACAATCCTCTTTGCCTGGCTTATTTTTCCAAGTGTTTAATTTCAACTTCCTTTGAGAAGCCTTCCGTGACCTCCCCACAAGCCCCCAGACCAGCGTGATCACCCTGCCCTGGACTCTGAAACCACCTTTCAGCTCTGCTGTCTAGAACTGACTATCCTGTTATCCATGCTTGTTGATCACCATGCCCTTCCTTTAGATGACAACCTCCTGGAGGCAGGGACCGTACCTCCCACCACTGCACCTTCCGTGCATGGCAGGGTGCACTTTCGAAAAATATGTCAGAGAAATATTCCCAAAGGACACTTCCTTCTCCCTTTTCTGCCTGCCCCAGCTTGCATGATGTTAACTGGTGGCAAAGGCATAAATTAAATAGGTTTAATATGTCCCCAAACACCACTCATTTTACAATGGAGTTACTAAGTGGTATTATCTGGGAGGAAAGAATCCTGAGTTTTCTTTACCTGATGAGACTACAGTGACCATTCCACCTCCTGCAGGCTCAGGGGCCAGAACCTGGGTCCTTGTTTATTTACTGTGAGGTTTGGGAGCATCGCTAGAGCTGAACAGCTGGCTGAAGCATGACAGGGACAGAGGGCTTGAGCAGGGCTACTGGGGAGCTGCATTCACATGGGCCAGGACGTGAGCTGTGAGACAAGCATGGATGTGAAGTTAGGACAATGGAGCTCGGGTCCTTATTCTTCCCCAGTCTCTGCTCCTCCCTAAGGCCTGTTTCCCCATATGTATAATGGTCCCATGCTGCATCTGTTTGCCTCAAGCTTAGTTTGGGTTTTGTGGTTGGCCAAAAAGTATAGCCCAATAGAGCAGGTGGCCCTTCTGAAAGCAGGAGTCTGGAGTCTGAAGCTGTGCCCCACCCCAACCCCGTTCCCCATGTTCCCTGAAGCCCCTGAGTGGGAGGAGGGGTCCATGGACCTTCTAAAGCTCTTTGGATACAGTTTGAAACCAAGATGCCAGGTGATGGCGGTCCTGCTGGCTCTGGCAGCCTCTCTGCCAGGAGTTTTACGGTCTGTGACTGAGTGACCTCTGCTCCAGCTTGCCAGAGATTGAGGAAGTTCTGGGGACATGGGGCTTTCAGGGCTAAAACCAGGGAAGTCACAGGCACACTGAACTGAGTTGATCACCCTGCCTGTGGCCAAACCAGACCATTTCTCTGTGCTCTGAGGAGGACACAGCCCTGTACTGTGTAACCAGTAGGGCAGAGTGGGACTCAGTGCTTTCAGGAGCAGAGGGCACCCAGACATCAAGGAATCTTGTACTCAGAGCTATGCCCTGGCATCGTGCCAGAATGGCATTTTGAAAAGTGGACGGAATCTTCTGTTCCCTGTTTTCTTTGTCCTGTCTGCCGTCCCATCAGTAACGTCCATCAGCTCAGGAGAAGGATAATATGGCAAGAAATCAGAGAAAACACTGGCCTCTTTCAAAAGCTGATGCTTTGTATTTGCAAGCACCTGGGCTTCGGGGTTTAAAAAGTCCAAGGCATGAAGGACTCAATCTATGCAACACACAGGCAGACCTCGGAGATATGTGGGTTCTGTTCCAGGCGACTTTAATAAAGTGGATATTGCAATAAAACAAGTCACACCAATTTTTTTGATTTCCCAATGCATATAAAAATTATGTTCACACTGTACTGTAAGTCTAGTAAATGTTCAACAGCATTATGTTTTTTGAAAAAACAATGTACATACCTTAGTTAAAAAATAATTTTTGGGGGGCTTCCCTGGTGGCGCAGTGGTTGAGAGTCCACCTGCCGATGCAGGGGACGCGGGTTCGTGTCCCGGTCCGGGAGGATCCCACATGCCGCAGAGCGGCTGGGCCCGTGAGCCACGGCCACTGAGCCTGCGTGTCCGGAGCCTGTGCTCCTCAACGGGAGAGGCCAAAACAGTGAGAGGTCCGCGTACTGCAAAAAAAAAAAAAAAAATTGAGTCCTCATAATGTGCCTGTGTTTGATGTCACAGCATTAGGACAAAAAAGTAGGAAACTGTGATAGGAGCAACAAAACACAAGCTGATTGCAGAGATGTCTTAAAATTGAACAAACTATGAATCCTGGCCACTCAATTTCATCTTTTAAAAGAAAACAAATGATAGGGACCACACATGAGAGTACATCCTGTGCTCAGCAAACCTTGGAGAAGAGGCCCTCGGATAAGTTCAAAGTTCTACTCTCCTGTCTTATTTTCACTGAAATAAAAATCTTACATCAAAAGCCTCTGTCCTTTCCCTTGTATCTGTCAAAACGTAATTGGCAATGGTTGGGGTTTGTTGCCTTTATTGCTTTTAATAGCTGTATAGCCACTGATTGCCCAAGCTGATGGTTAATTTAATTTCTGTCAATACAATATTGGGGCTGTCTGCATACTCAGACTATGATTAACTGCTGCGGAGTCCATAACACTGGTGTTATTATTATTGCATTTAACTACCTCTCAGGAGAAGACAAATTAAATTATGTTGAAAATGCTGTTGATTATCATTACGAACTTATTTGTAGAGCACAATTACTGATCTGTTGTAAAATAAATCACATTTTTTATCATAGTGGTAAATTAACTTTACTGTGGGAGAAAGGAGAGTGGTGCCTGTAAGAGTTGGGGCCTCCTCGGGTAAGCCAACAGAGTCCTGAATTAAAGCCATCATCACCCATGAATGTAATACTATATTTTAATAACGAGCTACTTCTGACCAAGAGTGCCTCATAAACTATGGAATTTCAACAATAAAGGCAAAAGCTCCGTGTGTCGCGCACTGTTGACTCAGACGGAGGTCGAGATGTTGGGGATGAATTATTTTTGGACTAATGACTCCAATTCAGTCTGAAGTCAATGCTCCAGTCATTTAAGGAAGGCGGCTTTAAGAACACAATTACATTTAAGTGTACCTGTGATCATCATTTAGCTTTTGCCATTTCCTTCCAGTTTATGAGGGTCTGTTACCATCATGCACGTTAGGCCAAACCCATTGTAGGGGATTCATAAGCTGTAGATCCTGTCACCTTTGCAACTGTAAAAAGAACCAAAGACACGGGGCCTCTCCAACTGGCCACCATGTAATTAACACACAAGCTTGACCTCAACTTGTCTATTATTGCCAGCGAAGGTGATAACAGTGCATGGTCCTTTTGCCATTATTTTGAGCAATTTCTGCACATTTAAATAACTAAATGGCTCAAATGGTTGAGTAATTTGAATAAGAAATAGGTACCCAGGGCTCTTTGATTTAAGTACATGTGGCCTTGTGGCAGGCAATAGACCGGGAGCTCACCAGAATTCAGCTCAAACCCCTTCCCTACCACCAACAGGCTGATCTTGGGTAAGATGGCCAACCATGCTGGGCCTTGGTTTCCTCATCTGTAAAATGGGAACATTTGGATGTCATGGTTCATCTGAGGGTATTAGTTTTTCTAGGCTGTGTAAGAAATCACCACAAATCTAGGGGCTTAAAACAACACCCCTGTATCAACTCACGGCTCTGGGGGTCACCATTTGGTTCCTCCAGGCAAGCAACCAAAATGATCGATGTTCTCAACAGTGACCCAAAAGACAAAGCTGCCGCTCCAGAGAGCAAACTTCTGGAGAGGGATCACGTGGCAAGGAGCCACCAGACATCGTAGAGCAAAATATACTTCGCATCTGTCAGGTCACTGGAGGGAGCACTTCTCAACGAGGGATCCAGCCCACTCAGCTCTTAGCCTCCTATCCTGTTTCTGGGTCAGGCTCCACCCACCCTTCTCTGCATTGTCATCAGTACTTAAATGTGACCCCCTTGGACAAGCCCCCCACCCATAGCCAATATAGTGTCCCCCTTTCCATCTCAATCCCTCCTTTGTTTCCTTTGTAATTCGAGACTAAACATCTTGTGTATTATATGTTTGGGGTCTGTATCCTCCACAAGAACATAGTGCTGTAGCTTGGCACAAAGCCTGACCCACGCGTTCATTCATAAATAGTTCCTGTGCACCTAGTAGGAGTAAGAGTTGAGACAGAAGACTTGTTAGGAGGCTGTGGATGTAGGTCAGGTAGGAAAGAATTGTGGCTTTGGCCAAGGCAGGTGCAGTGCAGGAGATAGAAAGGGGTGATGCGAGATTTGGAATAAATGTGGGGTAGAGACAGAGGGGTCAAAGGAGCCCAGCTCGGGCTTCCCTGGTGGCGCAGTGGTTGAGAGTCCACCTGCCGATGCAGGGGACATGGGTTCGTGCCTTGGTCTGGGAAGATCCCACATGCTGTGGAGCAGCTGGACCCCTGAGCCATGGCTGCTGAGCCTGCGCGTCCAGAGCCTGTGCTCCGCAACGGGAGAGGCCAAAACAGTGAGAGGACTGCATACGCAAAAAAAAAAAAAAAAAAAAAAAAAGGAGCCCAGCTCATGCAGAGTAGGAACAGGTAAACACTGCTTACCGAAAGGCATGAGTGAGACAATGAAAGGCCACCCTAGAGCACCGAGGGGCCACAGGTGACAATCTCAGGAGTCAGGAGCCCCAGGGAAGGGGCCATGACTATTCTTGTCTTTTCACATTCCAGAACTTGTATTTTTTTCTCACTTTGGTTTTGAAGCTCTTTTGTTCATCAATCAACACAAAAGCTTACAGCATTTTCTTTACTGCAGTTGGGAACCAGTTAAAAGGACGTTGCAGGAAGCATGTCTCAAAAATGGAAGAACAACAAAGGTAGATGATAGCAGGAAGGAGAGTTAGACCATTTCTAAACCTGAGATGATGCCTTGGGACTTGACAAGATGTTGTGTGATTGTCTAAAATGTACCTCATAAACTCAGTGTGCATATTTGAGTTGGTTTTTCTAGGTGATGTTGTGGTAAACACAGCACAAAGGTAGATTTCTCCTATTACATATTAGCCAAGGGTCTGTGGCTCAGCTCTATATTTGTATCGTTTTCATGCTGGACCAATGAAAGCATTCCCCTCGGAACACACACTTCTAGAGGGGAGTGGGAAGAGAGCATGGCAGCATCATGCAATGTTGCTTAAAGCTTCTGCGCAGAAGAAATATACTTCATTCTTGCTCATGTTACATTGACCAAAGCAAGTCAGATGGCCAGTCACACCTGAGCATCTTGGGAGCTGTGGTGGGTTGAAATTTTGAATGATTGCCTTAAACGATATGTCCACCTAGAAGCAGCGGATGTGACCTTCTTTGGTCTTCGCAGATGTAATTAAGTTAAGGATCTTGAGATGAGATCATCCTGGATTAGGGTGAACCCTAAATCCAGGGACAAGTGTCTTTATAAAAGAAGAAAAGGGGACAAGACATGCAGAAGGAGGGAAAAGCCACATGAAGATGGAAACAGAAATAGGAACGATGCAGCTATAAGCTAAGGATGTCACGGATTGCAATCAGCCACCCGAAACTAGGAGAGAGACATGGAATGGATTCTCCCTCAGAGCCTCCAGAAGATACCAACCCTGCTGACACCTTGATTTCCGACTTTTGGCTTCCAGAACTGTCAAAGAATAATTTTCTGTTGTTTTAAGCCTCCCAGTTTAGAAATTTGTTAGGGCAGCCCCAAGAAACAAATACAGAGTATAATCCTCTTGGAGTGGGAATTAAATCATATACTCAAAGCCTCTCTTCAGCGCTATGCACTGAAGATTCTGGAAGACGACCAGCCCCTACATCAGGCTGCTCAGTCCTGGAAGTAACTACACCACCTGCCCATCTAAACATTAACCCTTACCTGGTCCCTCTTCTCACTCGAACGACTATCTTGGATATTTCCACTGAGTACTAAGTCACCAGCTCCACTGTTGCTCTCAACTAGCTGACCTTGAGTTGACCACTGAGGGACAGCCTGAGACCATGACCTTGAGTTGACCACTGAGGAGCAGCCTGAGACCATGACCTTGGGCTGACCCCTGAGGAACAGCCTCAGACCATGACCTTGGCTTGACTACTGAAGAAGAGCCTGGGATTGTGGAACTGAAGGCATGCAGCCCAAATGCTTCTTGAAGGACTTGTCTCCCTCCAGGGCAGAGTTATAGTCACCCCACAAAGCTGCCCCACTGCCCAGCAGTTCGCACAACATGGACATTCTTGCCACACAGGGGTACAGAGCCACAGACAACCCAACTCTCGGCCCTGCCGCAGTGACACTTCAACAATTGTGTTATTATTCTCTGGGACGTGCTGCGTGTGGCCTTGCGAGGGCTGGAGCCAGATTAACTTAGCTCCCTGTCACAAATTAGAACTGACGTGTCATTCATGTGAGAGCCCTACGTGGTAGAGAAGTGTTTCATTTGGGTAGAACAAGTGTGATCTACAATCCTGTTTTTCTCCAAAGGAGCCCTGTCAGTCTTCACTCTGGCTCTAAAGGGTGTTGGTGGGCTCAGGGTGATGGGGGAAGCGCGGGAGAAGCACCAAATTACATAACCTACCAGCTGTTTCTTTTGTTTGTTTGTTTGTTTGTTTGTTTTGCGGTACGCGGGCCTCTTACTGTTGCGGCCTCTCCCATTGCAGAGCACAGGCTCTGGACGCACAGGCTCAGCGGCCATGGCTCACAGGCCCAGCTGCTCCGCGGCATGTGGGATCTTCTTCTTGGCCCCCTCCAGGGCACCTTTAGTTCTCAGCAGAGACTTTACTTTCTCTGCAGCATCCTCCCCAGTGCACAAAGACAGCCCCACCTCCATGCACAACCCATGGCCCAGCATCCCTTCCCCACAGCATTCCCGATGCCACCACCATGGTCGACTCGCCTGCCTGTCCCGGCACTTCCACTGGGACGTCCACCCCACTGTCTCCTTAGCTGATGGACACGCCTTTCCCCTGAGGCACTGAATGAATGAACATGTGAAAAGCACCCTCTCTGGGTTTCAGGGATCCTCTCCCAGATGGCTCTGAGCCTCTGAGAGCTGCTCCATGAGAAGATGGAAAGGAGAAAGTTAAAGGAAGACCTCGCTTCCAAAATCTCTTCCTCGTCAACGTCACAGAAATCTGACAACAGATTCACAAACCCAGGCAGCGCTAAACTATCCGCGGTCAACCCCTGACCCTCCTACCACTTCGAGGGTCCCCTTTGCAGCTAGAGAGGTTGCCCTCCATCCTGTTCCTGCATTTGAGTCAGCCTCTGAGAAGGAGAGGCCATGGCCCCCAGGGAGAGTGGCAGGTAAATACGGAAGCAGCCTGGAGGTCGAGGCTGCTCCAAGTTGACTTAAAGAGTCACCTGTTTTGGTGCAGCCAATGGAGAAAATTGGTAAGAGCTTTCCTGAGATTCTTGAGGTTTATGATGGCCTCTGGGTGAGCCCTTCAGAGCCCCTGCTTCAACACTGCTGCTGAGATGGTCAGACAAGGCTTTGCTGCCTTCACGCCTCCAGCCCTCCAAATGGCTGTCTAAGCTTCTAATTCTTTACACTAAAACACCTCATACAGTTTTTTAAAAAGACGTAAGCAAGCTAATTCTAAATTTATATACAAAGGCAGAGGCCCTAGAATAGCCAAAACAATCTTGAAAAGAAAAATAAAGTAGGAGGAATCATTCTACTCAATATTAAACCTTACTAGATACCTAGAATAATCAAGACAGTGTGGTACTCTCTGAGGGATGACACGGAGATCAATGGAACAGAACAGAGATACAGAAATAGGCGCACACAAATATGCCCAAATGACCTTTGGAAAAAAGTGCAAACACAGGGCTTCCCTGGTGGCGCAGTGGTTGAGAGTCCGCCTGCCGATGCAGGGGACACGGGTTCGTGCCCTGGTCTGGGAAGACAATTCAATGGCAGAAGGGTATAGCCTTTTCAGCAGGTGGTCCTGATTGGACATCCACAGGCAAAAGAAATGAACCTTAATCTAAACCTCACACCTTATACAAAAGTTAACTCAGAGTGGATCATGGACTTAATTGTAAAATGTGAAACTATAATGTTTTTAGGGGATAAAAAGAGTATTTTCAGGACTTGGGGTCAAGCAGAGAATTCTTAGATTTGACCCCCAAAAACGTGATCCATAAAAAGAAAAATTGTTAAATTATACCTCATCAAAATTATAAACTTTCATTCTGTGGATGAAATGACCATCTGTAGATGGCAGAAAATATTTTCAAATCTCATATTCCACAAAGAACTCCATATATCTAGAATATATAAAGAACTCTCAAAATTCAACAGTGAAAAAAAAAAACAATCCAGTTAGAAAATGGGCAAAAGACATGAACAGACATTTCACCAAAGAAGATATCCAGATGCCAGCTAAGCACATGCAAAGGTGTTCAACATCATTAGCCATTGGGGAAATGCAAATGAAAGCCACAGTGGGCTATCACTACACACCCTTTAGAATGAATGGAATAAAAACTTGTGACAACCCCAAATGATGGCAAGAAGTAGGAGAAACTGGCTCACTCCCTGCTCACTCACAGACACTGCTGGTGGGAGTATAAAACAGTACAGCCAACTCTGGAAAACAGCTGGCAGATTCTCATGAAACTAAACACGTAATTACCACGTAATCCAGCAATCATACTTTTGGGCATTTGTGTTACAGAAATGAAAACTTGTGTTTACACAAAAACCTGTACATGTATGTTTATAGAAGCTTTATTCCTAATAGCCCAAAACAACCCAGGTGTCCCTCAGTGGACGATAGTTGAATAAACTATGATGCGTCATCCATACCATGGAATACTATTTAGCAACAAAATGAAACAGAGTCTTGATACCTGCATCAGCTTGTATGAATCTTTAGGGAATGATGCTGAGTGATAAAAGGCCATCCCAAAATGTTCCATACTGCATCATTCCATGTATATAACATTCTTGAAATGAAAGAATTATAGAAATGGAGAACAGAGGAGTAATTCCAGGTGTTAGGGAGGGTTGGGTGGGTGAAGGGCAGGAGGAAAGCGGGTATGGCAAGAAGGGCAACACAGGGGTCCTTGCCATGAAGGAACCGCTCTGTATCTTGGTTGTGGTGGTGGACACATACATGCTTTTAAAATTGCACAGAACTAAATACACACTCATACAGACACTCAAATGAGTACAAATGAAACAGGATATCTAAGATCTCTGGACTATATCCAGATAGTACACTACAGTTTTGCAAGATGTTATCATTGTAGGAAACTGGGTAACACGTACATGGTATCTCTCTGTATTGTGTGTATTACATATGAATCTGCAATAATGTCAAAATGAAAAGTGTAGCTATAAAAAAAAATCCTTCATACAGGGAATCCATAAATGACTGTCATTTTTCTGACCAAATTCTAACTACTACAAAGAGTTCCCCACACCAATCCCCAAAAGGGAGTCTTTAAGAGACAAAGTTGAAATGTAAGTGTGGCTCTCCACTTAAATGGATCACAGGCCTTTAGAAAGGCACTGAATTCTTTGTTCAGTCTTAGAAGAGTCCCCTGGATCCATCCCCTCAGTGGAAAAGCATAAAAGAGAGCAATCGGCTTCTCTTGGGCTGATGCGCTATTTAATGTTTCTGGATATTAAACACACACACATACACACTCTCACACACAGAAAAGGGAAAATGAAAGACTAAAATATGCCTTTCTCTGCAAAAAGCAACAAAGAGTATTAGTCAATATCTGCCTGATGCAAAACCCCAACATTTGCTGATCATTCCTCTGCAAAACTACTAAGATGCACAATAGATGTGAGCATAGGACAGATGCGAAGCGGACTTTGAACTGTGTGTAGAAACTTAAATTGGATTTCTTTATGATTTCAGACGTGTTGGGTCATTTATAATTCATCACAAGCGCATCTTCAGCTAATGGAAGAACACAGTGGCACTAGTCTTTTCTCCACCAGGCGAGAAAGGTGAGTTTTGGGTCTGCTAAGTGAAGGACGAGCAGTGCAGAGAGGAAGGGGTGCGCGCATAGCTACATACACGTGCACGTGTGGACGAACCCTGCAAATCAGCACGTGCCTCTGACCCCGACACCCTCTCCAAGCCAGCACGGACTGAAATAAATCAGAATCTGGTGAGTGTGCATCCTCTATACTCATCTCAGTAAAAGTGCAAGTTAAGAGCGGACGTGAGCCTTGGCTTCCCTAGCACAGTCATCTGTTGTCTTGGGAACTTCGTGGCTCTGAGCTAGGAATTGAGAAGTTTCACTCTGCAGGTGGGAAAGCTGAACAGAAATAGAGAGGGGACTGGGTTTATCGGGCCACTCAGAAGACTTGTCAGTGGTGAGCACCCTGTCCTCATTTCCAACATACCACCCAGAGACCAGCATTTGGTTTTCTCCAGCTTTATGGAGGTATAACTGACAAATAAAATTGTAATATGTTTGAAGTGTACAGCATGATGATTTGATATACATATATGTTGTGAAAGGATTCCCCTTACCCGGGTAATTAACACATCCCTCCCCTCACATAGTTACTTTTTTAAAACATCTTTGGTTAAAACGTGTAAGTTCCATGCTCAGCAAATATCAATTGTATGATACAACTGTAGTCACCATGTTTTACATCAGATCCTCAGATAATGGAAAGTCTTTCATCTGAAAATGGAAAGTTTATACCCTTTTACCAACCTCTCTCCATTTCCCCGACCCCCCAGCCCTGGCAACTACCATTCTACTCTCTGTTTCTATGAATTTGACATTTTTTCTCTTTTTTCTTTTTCTAAGATTCCATATCTAAGTGGTACTATGCAGTATTTGTCTTTCTCTGTCTGGTTTATTTCACCTTAGCATAATGCCCTCCAAGTTCATCCATGTTATTGCAAATGAGAGGATTTCCTTCTTTATTTGAGGCTGAGTCATATTCCGTTGCATCACCCTGTGTTTTAGTTGTTGGTTAGGTGTCTCTCTCCCCCAGGTAACCTGTGACTCCTCGAAAACACAGCTTGTGTCTGGTAAACCACTACATTCCTAGAGCTGAGTCCTAGGCTGGCAGGGCTGGCCCAGAGTCACAGCCATGTGAAGGTGTGTGGAATGATGCTTCTTCATTGCTAGTCCTCTTAGCTATTTTTATGTAAATAACACTTTATTATTTGGTTACAAAAATAATACCAGCTATATTTCCAGATACATTCTTTTTTTTTTCTGCTGTGTCTGGTGTCCAAGGAGGCTGCCCATGTCGATTACACTACCTAGGCTTCCGTGACCCCTGGATTCTGATTGGGTTCTGTTAAGGGTGCACCATCGGATGCATTCCATCAGATGGTGGAAGGAAAGAGAAGCAGGATTATTCCCTTCCTCCCTGCCAGCCTTGATTTCACTCCCAAAGTACAGACTGAAGGCTGCTACCAGCCCCCCACTGTTGCTGTTCACTAAGTGTGTTCCCGTCTCTTAGTGGCACCTTGGTAGTTATTAAGGTTGTTTGCCAAACCCTGGGGTTCTTTCTGTTGATACGAGTCAGGAGTGTGCTTCCTGGCTTCCTCATTGAGGAGGACCACGTGAATTTTCCTGCCACGTGGATAGGCAGTGAATAATCATCAGAGTTTTCTTTTCTTTTGTTGCAATAACCAGCAACATTTCAGAGAGAGACAGTTCCATTAGTCCACACCCCAGAGAGAAGACACAGGAACGTGAAGCAGAGCATAGGAACCTTTCTAGACATGCAGCGTGAGCAAGAGATAAGCTGAGATTTCAGCCGTCATTTGTTACTGCAGGGTCATCTCACCTCCCAGGACTGGTACAGTGACCTTAACTCTGAACCTCTGCAAACAGTGGCTTCATTGAATGCTCTTCAGGTCTCTTGGAACTTGACATCTGTTTCCTGCTGTGAGTCTAAGTGTTAGCGGCCCCTTTGGGGAATTTTGAAGAGTACGGAAAAGTATACGTAAGCAAATAAAATAGTCAAAATCCCCACTACTCGGAGATACCCACTATAAATATTTTGACGTATTTCCTTCCAGTCTTTTTTTCTTTGTGTGTGTGCTGTGGTGGGACAGATGTGTGTATATT
This sequence comes from Globicephala melas, assembly GCF_963455315.2. Taxonomy (NCBI): domain Eukaryota; kingdom Metazoa; phylum Chordata; class Mammalia; order Artiodactyla; family Delphinidae; genus Globicephala; species Globicephala melas. Next base: position 170,027,904 of record NC_083315.2, on the reverse strand, counting down.
TCTATAGGTATTTGTTTCTATGTTTTTGTACCTAATTGAGATCAAATTACAATGAATGCCCTTCTCATTGCTGTTTAACTTCTTCCAATAAGGTGAAAATGTAGAAAAGTAGTGACAATAAACTTAGCCAGCACAGCTTTGACCTTGTTTAATTGAATTGACTGGTGCCCCAGAGACAGATAGCCAAGCAGGGCCAAACCACACAGCGATCTGATGGCCATTTCACCGAAGCCTGTGTTTTTGCCAGGCTCTTACAGTGGGGAAAAGAATGGAGCAAGCTTTGCCAAAGGAAAATAAAACATCCGACCCCAGGGGAGCCGGGCACAATGGCTGCACTGGTAGGAAACAAGCCACATGATGTCCACAAACAGAAAATGAATGGGGCCTGTCATGAAGCTGGAATTTGGGAAATGTCTGGGTTCCAGGCATTTTATGGTAGCAGCAAAGAAGCAAGGATAATTCATGTGCATTGTCAGATGAGCTTCTCTCAACACAGCTGGTTTAAAATGGCACAATGGGAGCGTGTAGGGCAGGCCAGCAGCTGCGTGAAGCCCAGGGCAGCAGGCTCAGCTGAGCCCAGGAACAGGAAGTGGACTGGAGTAAACCAAACGCTGAACCTGAGTCCTTCCCAGCCTCTACCTGGGCGGTACTTATTAAAGATTAAACAAGGTTACAAAATTATTAGGGAGTGGATGAGATTCAAACTCTAACCCCAAAGCCCTCAGTTTATTCACCAGGCCATACTATCCCAGGGGCCAAAGGGAGATGTAGAGAAAAAACAGTTCTGCCTCTAAGAGCTAAGATTTTAGTTTGTGTGGCAAAGTCTGGCCAGTGCTCACCAATCCTTTGTCCTCTTACTGCAAGACGACAACATTTCCCAGCTTCTCTTGCAGTTGCACTGGGGTCACATGACTAGTTCCGACTAATGAATGTGGACGGAAGGCATGTGTGCACTTTTAGACCCTCCCTCTAGAGCCTTAAATAACTCTTTCTTCCTTCTACATGGCAGAGCTATGTGATGGAGAGCAGCCAGATTCCTGAGGAAGGAAAGGACGGGAAAGTCGCCTGACATAAGACTATGAAATGAATGGGAAATTAACATGTGTGTGTGTTAAGGCACTTTCGTCTTGTTAAGCCACAATATGGAGCTTGCTTGTTACAGCATCTAGCATGCATCGCCCTAATACAATGTCGTGCCTAAGACATGCACAGAAAAAACGGCACTGACTGTGACAGTATATGCTAAGGTACCTGGGGGGCAGGAAAACAAAACGTTAAAGAGTATGTCATAAAGAAAAATATTGATCAAATGGATGATATTAACGTTAAGAATCTCTATTCAAGAAAAAGGCATCCTGGGCAAAGCATAAAAAGCAAATCTCAATTCAGAAGATCCTGGGAAATGCATAACCAAAGAACTATCAGTATCCAGAACACAAAAATCAAAACAAAACAAGCTTACAAATTAATATGTAAAAATGAGTGTGCCGATTTTTAAAAAATGGACAATTGTCATGAACAGGCAAGTCACAGGAGGGGACCTATAAATGGTGAGTGGGGTCCAAATTCTCAGCTTCTTTAGTACTCAGGGATCTTAAGTTGACTTTTCGGTAAGAGATCATTTTGTACCCATCAGAGAGCAAAATTTAAAATCAGGGTGAAGTCAATCTGTGACCAAGAGCTGTTCACCAAAGCCCATTTGGTCTTCTTCCTGGGCATCGAGTGTAATGACATCTGTCAGTGACTGGTATAGGCAAGGGGAGCCACATGCCTGATTCCAACCAGGGACGTGTGAGTGCAGCCACGGGGCCAGCTTCATCCTCATCTTCTCTGTGTGGGTCAGGTTGGCGACTCCCTGGGTGGCCTTGAAATGTGTTCAAAATGGCAGAGCTGCCAATCAGCCCAGGCCCCTGAATGACAAGGGGGAGCAAAGCTGCCCCCAACCAGGGACACCTTCTTCGGATTGTTATTGGATGGACAAGGAAACAGTCGGGTTTGAATCATTACACACCCAGGGTCTCTGCGTTACCACAGCTTATCTCATGCTCATGAATACAAAAAATGGGAGTGATGATTTGGAGAACTGGGACTCTCATACAATAAACTTGAAGATGTGTATACCTTTTGACCAAGAAATTTCACTCCTGTCGATTATAGAGAAACACAGGCATATCGGGAATTTAGAAGAATCCTCAGACAGCACTATTTTGTAAAACAAAAACTAAAAACCATCCATCAACAAAGAAAATGGACAAATATATTGTGATAAACACATTGTGGTATGTGTGTATCTATATGTATATATATATATATATATATAGATACACACACACACACACACACACATATATTCTGCTTATATATTGCTATATTCTTCTGAAAGTTACCTTTGTCTCAATATTGTATTTGGAGAGTCATCCATGTGAGAAGATAGCTGCATTGTCATTCATTTTTATTGCTGTATAATATTTCTGTGTGTGTGTGTTTCTAGACATAACTATGAGGGGAAAAATGTAACTGTGTAACTTTTGGAAGAATATATGCACTATAATTCCCCAACTTGAAGCCTTGATAAACACGGATTTAGCACAATTGTTACCTCTAGGAAAGAAGAGTTGAGATCAGGGAGGGGCGATGCTCTAGCACTTATACCATGAGTCCATTGGTGCTGGTTTGATCTTTAATCCTTAGGCCTTCCATATGCTTCATATTATATTCCTGAGTGAAATAGTAAATGCAGAGAGAGTGGAATACACACACATGCATACCTATGTATAAGACCGCAGGGAGCCAAGGCATATGAACCAGGACGCTATCACCAAGGTCCAGGACGGGAAATGGAGAGCAGTGGATCTGTCCATGGGTGTTCAGGCATCGCTGACTCAGTGGATGTGGGTGCAGAAGGAAAGGGGTGTGTCTGAGAGTGGTGCCTAAGTGTCTTGCTTGTCCACGTGGATGAATATCTCTTGCGTGATTCAGTGCACTGGGAAATAGTAAGAGAGGATAAATTTGAGGAAGATGTAGCAGTGACTCAGGATGAACACAGAGCATGAGCTGAGAGCCAGATGGAGAAGCAGGAACCCAAGACTTCAATGAATGAAGGGCATTTTTCTGCGATAACAGCAAGATGGTAGATTTTCTCTTTTAAAGAAAAGGATGAGGTGGTAATAGTCTGGGAGCAGAAGCACACCTTTCCATCCTGAAGTACTTTAGGTCTGAGAGACTAAACAGAGAGCCGAAAAAGTAGGGGAGGGTTAAGAAGAAATCATGGCTGGGGTGCCATTTCAGCCAATTCTGGGAAGTGAGGAGGGAGCTTCCCGAGGAGAGGTGAGGATGGATGGGAAATGCTCACGGTGAAGGGAGAGCTCAGAGACCACCAGGAATGGGGATGGGAGACCACCAGGAATTTATAGACAGCTGCTCAAGAGAAGAAAGCACAGAGCAGCTTGGATATGTAGGGATGCAATGGATGGGGGACTTTGATTTGGTGCGATGTCCATTGAACATAAGAACGGGATTGATGGTGGTGACACTGTGGTAATGCATAGACCCTGAATGTATAATGGTTCAAACCCAACTCTTTGTTTCTCCCTCCAATAAAAACCCAAGTAAGGTGTCCCTGGTAGGGGGCAGCTTTGCTCCCCCTTTTCATTCAGGGACCTAGGCTGATTGGCAGCTCTGCCATTTTTAATACCTGCCTTTCAAGGCCACCCTGCGAGTTGCCAACCTCATCCACATAGACAAGATGAGGTCGGGGAGGGCTCGGGGGAGAAAGGCAGAAATAGCGGACTCGTGGTCAGATAGCTTGACTCATGTGAGCTGGGGAGATACACTGGTGCAGTGATTACAGTCTCTGTTCATCTGGACTTGAGTGACCAAGAAATTTCAGGGTCTGTATTCCACGGGATGGAGTTTGCCCTGGAGGCCAGCAGAGGTGCAGCTAGCAGTCAAATCCCCAAGGTTGTAAACTTTTCACAGAAAGGGCTTAGGAATAAAAGGACAACAAAAGTGATATAGGCCCTGCCCTGATAGAACTTGTCTTCTTACAAAATATCAACTCATTTGCTTATTCCCATCTTCCCATTTTACAGTGGGGGAAACTGAGGCTCAGGGCATTTAGGAGGCTTGTCCAAGGCCACCCAACTAGAAAGGCAGCAAAAATAGACATCAGTCTGCCTGGCTCTGCACCACACCAGCCTCAGAGAAAGTTTCTAAATAACAGAATACTTTGGCTGAGCGAATCAGGCCAGCGCGACTGCCTGTACTCTCTGGGAACATGCAGGAGGCATCTGGAATTCTATTTTGGAACACCATCCTAGAATGCCCTTCTGTCATCCATTGCCACCTTCACAATGCTGGAGACGCTGACATTTATATTTTTAAACACTTTTTGTCAAAATTAATGCCAGCATTCCCAGGTACAGGAGCCTACCCCGTGAAGCACCTGCAGAAACAGGAATAAACTGTAAACAAAAATTCCCAGGATTACATAAGACATTAAAATGGGAACAAAAACTTGAATTTCAACCAGTTCAATATTGTCCCGAATAGCAAATGCTGAAGAATGGAGAAACCCTTTCTCTCTTCAAAGTCTTCCGAGAACAAAGGAAATTATCCCCAAATAAAGCAATGACCTAATACCATATTAATAATAACCTTGCATTTGTATCTCCAGCTTCACTTCACAATGCATTTTTACATCTGCCATCTTGTGGGGAGGGGGGTGCAGGCACAATTGTAGTTACTAAACAAAACCAAGGGTTTATTATAAGGTTATATTTGGACAACTACCAATCTACCTTCCACATGAAAGCCAGGGTTAAACTTTCTCAAGCACAGTTCTATTAAGATGACTTCTGGGTTATAAAACACCAGAATCCTCCCCACTGGCCCCAAGAATAAAGTCCAAAGATCCTAATGTGGCTGGGAACACTTGGCAATCTGTCCTCCGATATTTTCTCAGCATCGTTTCCTGGCTGGAAATGTTGTCAAGGGGTTAGAAACCCCAATACAGCCTGAGAGCAGAGCCGAGTTCTGATTCTGCGTCTGCTGCTTTCTTGAACAAATCACTTAAACTTCTGTGTTCAGCTGTAAAATGAAATTAGCAGTAGCTACGCCATAGGGTTGTTTGGGGCTTAAATGCGGTCAATCCATAAAACAGCATCCGACATAATTAGGAATATTAGCCCCTGACACTGTTCTGTCTCGTGCTGCCTCCTCAGTCTGGAATACCCATACCCTCTCTCATCTCTTCCTCATTCTGCGAATTCCTCCTTGTTGAAGTACAAGTTCAAATGCCTCTAGGACAAATCAATCTCCCCTTTTGCTGGGCCTCTGTAGGGTCATGTCACAGCATGATCACCTTATGTCCTAAAACTGTGCCCATCCCCGCTTTCTCACGGGAGTGTGACCTCCTTGTATGTGGTCCCGTGTGTGATTCATTCCTGAGATACAAGAAAGCGAGGTTTGAGATTCAAATCCTGCGAAAGTCAATTGTGAAGGGTGGGGCTGGCCCTTCCTACAACTGTCCAGGGCTGTTGTCCTCAGCTCCATCCAGTGAAGACTGGCCCCTCCTTCAGGCCACCTTCTACACAGTCACCCAGCAGCAGGTCAAATGAAATGCCACATCCTGAAGGAAAGAGTTTTGCCCTTCATTGGTCTCCCATGGTCAGGCTGGCCTGGAGAAAATTGGGGGGTGGAGATGAGGGAACCAACTCTAATCAACCCCTCATAGGGCTGGGCCAGTCTCTGCACCATAGAGCATCTCATGAGATCAGCCTTACAGCCCCACCAGTGTGATGGAAGAGAAAACCAAGGTCAAGAAAGGGGAAGTGATTCGCTCAAGGTCACAGAGCTGTAACACACTTGAACCCACATTCTCTCCAGCATTACGACCCTGTTACTCTTCAAATGCCTCAGCAAGGGGCCATTTCTTACAAAGCTCATATGCAAACGCACACACACATACGCATGCACATACACACATGTGTACCACCACCGCACCTGACCTACATATACCCAGCCTCTGGGGTAGAATTTGACCCAGTGATGCTGAGGGATCATAGACACTCTTGAACCTGTTTATAGGGATTTGGAGTTCCTTAGGTATAGATTACAGGATTAAACTGGGAGGAATTCCTTTTCTAGGGCAAGGGAAGTCTGAATCCTCATTTTGTGCAGAAGAGGCTGACACGACACATCCTGAGATGGCTTCACAGGCAAGGGATTTGCAGGTCAGCAGGAAGGCTCCTGCTGACCCCAACAGCTTCCTCCGAGAGAATTCACTGTGCCTGGGGGTATTTCTTTACAGAAAGCAGCACACTGGGCTTCCCAGGTGGCGCAGTGGTTGGGAATCCACCTGCCAGTGCAGTGGACACGGGTTCGAGCCCTGGTCCAGGGGGATCCCACGTGCCACGGAGCAACTAAACTAGACTCATGCGCCACAACTACTGAAAGCTGCGTGCCTAGAGACCGTGCTCCGCAACGGGAGAGGCCACCGGAGTGAGAGGCCTGCACACCACAACGAAGAGTGCCTCCTGCTTGCTGCAACTAGAGAAAGCCTGCATGCAGCAACGAAGACCCAACACAGCCAAAAATAAATTAAAAAATAAAAAAGAAAGCAGCACCCTTTCCCAGAGTTCTCTGAGAAAAAGGATCCTGATGGCAACCTTGTGTGGGGAGGAGAGAGACAGGCTTACTGGCAAGTTAGGAAATGGAGGTCAGTAAAAATGGGACTCCCCAAGGTCGCTTAACATAACCATCAGACACAAATGCCCGTTCCAGCTTCAGGGCTTCTCCCCTTAGAGAAGGTGCCCCCCACGTACCCTCCAGGAGAGGAAGTGACAAAGCCATCATGAGAAGTTGTCCATAAAGGATGGCCATGAAGGGAGTGTGTGTTTGGCGGCGGGGTGGGGGGGGGGTGTCAGGGAGCTGCTGTCAGCATGGAAAGTGGATGTGGCCACTTCCTTCTCAGAGCTTTGGAGCTTCCTCTGGAAATGGGAAAGCAGCAACCACATAGAGAGTCTAGAAGGTTCTCCTGAGGTTCTAATGTGGTCCTACAAGGGAGAGGGTCAAGCACAGTATCAGACACTAGGTAGGAGCTCAGCAGACATCAATTGTCTTCCCCTCGTGCCTTCTGTAGCTTCATACTGTCTACTAATAATACGTAAATCTCCATAAGGATCATGCTAAATAACCTTGCAGAGCCCAACATGGTCTTAGCATCAAAGTAATATCATGCCATCTGCTATGATGTCAGCAATCTCCTAAAGCTTATGGTGCCCCCATGTCATCAAAGTGTTTTCATCAGCTCTGGCAGTGTTATGAAGCACATGCCTTCTTCATAGTCTACTGATGGGAGAAAGACACAGAGGGATGAGAAGAGATTTGCTTAGGGTGCCACCAGTGGTAACTGATAGGGTCAGAAATGAAAACCCAAGTCTGTTTTTAAACAAACTATTATTTTGGAATCATTTTAGATACATAGAAAAATTGCAAAGATTGTACGGAGAGTTTTCTTGCCCAATTTCTCTTCTGTTAACTTACATGATGTGGTACATTTGTCAAAACTTAGAAACCAGGGGCTTCCCTGGTGGCACAGTGGTTAAGAATCCGCCTGTCAATGTAAGGGACATGGGTTTGAGCCCTGGTCCAGGAAGATCCCACATGCTGCAGAGGAGCTAAGCCTGTGCTCCACAACTACTGAGCCTGCGCTCTAGAGCCCGCAACCCATAACTGCTGAGCCCACACGCGCCTAGAGCCCATGCTCCTCAACAAGAGAAGCCACCACAATGAGAATCCCGTGCCCCGCAACGAAGAGTAGCCCCTGCTCACCGCAACTAGAGAAAGCCCGTGCGCAGCAAAGAAGACCCAACACAGCCACAAATAAATCAATTTATTTAAAAAATCTTAGAAACCACCGTTGCCACACTACTGTTAACTAAACTTGTTTTCAGATTTTGCCTGTTCTCCCACTAATGTCCTCTTTCTACTCCAGCATCCAGTTCCAGTTCAGGGTACCAACCACACTGTACTTAGTCCTCATGCCTCCTTTCGCCTCGGGTCTGTGACAGATTCTGTCTTCCCTTGTTTTCTCATAACTTAGTTTTGAGAAATACTGGTCAGGTATTTTTAAGAATGTTCTTCTATTTAGAAGAGCCAAGGCTTTAGACTTCTAGGCTGGTTCTCATTTCACTAACCCACAGCTGCTCCATTTAATGGAAAATTCCGTGAAGCAAAAACTCCACCAAAAAATAACTCTGGTATCCCTCATCAACTCCTAGCCATCAAGGGAACACAAGAGCATCCTGTGATCACTGCCCGACACCCCAATGCCAACAGGACTAGCTAACTCTGTCCAACAGAACTTTCTTCAATGATGTTCTGTATCTACACTGCTTAATATGGAGCCACTAGTCACATGTGGCTATCAAGCACTTAAAGTGTGGCTAGTGTGACTGAAAACAGAATTTCTAATTTTATTTTATATTAAGGAATTTACATTTAAAGAGTAACTTGTGACTAATAGCCACTCTAGTGGCTACAATGCAGAGCTGGACAAGCTCAAAGCTAAGTTAAACCTAGAGGATAAAGGAGGTCTTGAGAAGGATGTGTTACCTCTTGCAGACTTCTGTTGCAAAGGAGAACCCGTAATGAGGTAATGTGACAGAAAGAACCATAAATCATAGAGTTGGATGGGGGGAGAGCTTTAGAGTCCAGTGTTTTCCAAACTGGGTTCCTTGAAGACCTCGGGGTTCCCCAGAGGTGCATCAGAGGACAGGTAGAGGAGAACACCTTGGGTAAGAATGTGTGTGGTGATATATATACATACTTTCCACCCTTGGTCCCACTCTTCTCAGCCTGCTTCACTCACCACAGCTCTGCTTGTATCTATGAAGTAGGGTGAGTTACTAGGGAAACAAGCAAACAGAAAACACTAGCTGATGTGTTCATTTTATTTGTACATTTATTTAGCCTATTGTGGACTTGACAGGCAAGACTAAAGGGAATCCTCTTGCCCCTCCCCTGCCCACTCTACCCCAGGAATGAAAGGTCAGAATTGGCTGTGGACTCCTCACATCTCCGTCTCAGAGGGGTGTAAGTACATTTCGTGTTTTAGGTCACTGAGAACAGCTAAGCATTCATTTAGAAAAATAATGCAATAAGACATTTTTGTACGCTGATATCATAATCACATCTTTATCCTTTGGCAGACATGCTTTGTAGACTACCCACCAACATTCATTTCTCTAGTTCTTCCTTTCAAGCAGAACCCCATTTTTACTTGGGGTGGCAATGTGAAGAATGAAAATTGGTCTAAGGCAGCCAGGGACACCACACTCCTCCCCACCAGCTACTCACTTTCCCAGCTTCCCTTGCAGCAAGGCTTGGTCATGTGACACAGTTCTGGCCAATGAAATTCAAGGAGAAACCTATTGGGAGGAGGGTTCTGAGAAAGATACTTTACTTTCCAATCACAGGGATAGATGCAAAGAACGGCTCATCCCTCTCCCTACCATAAATATGGATGTGATTCTCAGAATTTCTGCAGCCAATTTTCAACCATAAGAGAACATACATGAAGATGGGAAGGGAGGGACTGCAGAGTGGACAGATTGAAGGAGTCTGGGTCCCCGATCATCACATTACTAAGCTGTCGAATGATTTTTGGAATTGCCTATGTCTAGTTTTCTTACCACGAGAGATAAATATATATGTTAAAACAGCATTAGGCAGGTTTGCTTTTACTAGCAGTAAAGCATATCTATTCTGTTTTCAGCTTACAAGGAGAATGTTTTTTGAAGACAGCGTTCTGATGCTGAGAGCAAGTTTGCATGCAACACACTGACCTCAGCTAATCCCCTCTCTTTTTGGGTGAGGAAGATGATGCTGATTGAAGTGACTCTCAAGGTCACTGGCAAGTTAGTAGAAGCAGGACACGAACACCAGTCTCTTGATTCTCAATCCAGTGCACATTCAATTCAACTCAATAAATATTACACCAAACAGCCTCCACTTTGACCTGTACCTTGCCTCCCAACCTCTAAATTGATTCCAGCCAACCAAAGAAGTGGAAATCGAGGATCCCCAGTTCCACGAGGTCCGCTATATAAAGTATCCACTAACCAAAAGACAAAGAGGTCACACACACCTATTGCTATTCCCTCAGAGGAAGATGAACCTGAGACTTTTCCTCTTTTCTCTCCTCAACAGGAAAAATAAAGTCACTGTCACTACATGCACAGGAGATCATTTGCAAAATGATGGAGACAGATTTTAGAGTCCTTCAGAATATCTCTTCCTGTAGAAAATTAATTTGGCCTACTTTGTTGGCAAGAGATATTTGGAGGGGTGCCAAAAGACATATGGCAATCAATCAATGGGAAATAAAATAAACACAAATTACAGATTCTTGTCAGAAGATGAATGTCCTGATGTCTTGCTTTTAAAAGACAAACTTGCTTCCTTAGCCAATTGGGCAGTTCTAGCTTCTGTAGGTCAATTTTACCAACATAAGACATAGCAAGTGGTATATCCCAGAGCCAACTGGTCAACCAGAATAAGAAGCAGATGAGCATGAGAATCCTGAATGCAAAAGTGAGAGCTCTTCTTTGGATGCTCATTCATGCTGGATGGTCTTGAGCATTCTAAGACCTTGTCCACTCTCGAGGCAGCCCTAGACGCCCCCAGCTCCTCCAGCCTGATTCTCTGAAGCCTGCTGTCCACCTTGGACATTCAGCCCTTGCCCAGCCCTGAGCCCATCCTCACAGTAAGTATACAAAGAGGCAAATCCAACCAGATGTCAAGGCCTTTAACACAGCATAGTGGCTTTGGAGTCAGAGGGACCTGGGTTCAAATCCTGGCTCTTGCCACTCACATATGAGCTGGGTGAACTTGGACAAGTCTCTTACAATATTGACCCTCAATTTCCTTATCAGCAAAATGAGACAATAATCATGCCTCTCACATAGGTTTGTGAAGAAGATTACTTGAAGTGGGAAGAGTTTGGAAAATAGCTGTTTTTCAGTAACTCAAATTTATTTCTATTAATTTCTTCTGGTTCCCGTTCAGCTTTCCCCTACCCTTTTTCCATGGAAGCCTGATTCTTGGTCCTTATCCTACAGCCTTGTACCAAAGATGAATAGACCCAGCTGGTCACAAGGACTCCCACACTCCCAAGAACTCCATCTGGTTCTCTGATGCCTGACTGAGCTAAACCCAGGTCCCCTCTCTGGATCCCCAGAAACTACGTACAGCAAGGCAGATCCTGCAGCCTCTGTGGTCTAGAAGTTTCTCTCATCTCTCTCTTCCTTGACGAACTTTTGTTCCAGACCCAAAGCAAAAGACCCAGGAGAAATGCTCCAGCCGTGTTGTCTAATACAATCACCACTGGCCACAAATGTTATAGAGCACTTGAAATGTGGCTATTCGGTATGGGTATGTGCTAGAAGCATACAATTCATACCAAATTTTGAAGAGACAGTACCTAAAAAGAAGGTAAGATAGCTCATGAATGATTTTTTATATTGATGACATGTTGATATAACATTCAGATATAGTGGGTTAAATAAAATATACAATTAAAATTAATTTCACCTCTTCCTTTTCACTCTTGTCAACATGAATACTAAAAAAATTTAAATTATGTGGGTATCTCATACTTTTACTGAGAAGTATAGTGCTGGAGGAAGCCACAGCAGCCCCAAGATGTCTTTTTCTAGGGTTTTCTAGGATTGCTGTAACAAATTAGCACTTACTTGGTGCCTTAAAACGACAAAAATATATTTTTTCATAACTCTGGAGACTAGAAGTCCAAACTTCAGCAGAGTTATGCTCCCTATGGGGGATCTTAGGGATAATCTGCTCCTTGCTTCTTCCAATTTCTGGTGTCTGCCAGCAGTCCTGGGCTTGTGGCAGCTGCATCACCCTGATCTCTGCCTTCATCTCCACATCACCTTCTCTTCTGTCATCTGCGTTCTCCTCTGTGTGTCTCTTATAAGGACACTTATCATTGGATTTGGGGCCCAAGCAAATAATCTAGCATGATCTCCTCATTTTAAAATCATTAACTTAATTATGTCTACAAAGAGTCTTTTCCCAAATGAGGTCACATTCACAGTTCTGGGGATTAGAACATGGACAAATCTTTCGGGGGCCTCCATTCAATCCTACAGCCCTTTCTCAGTGTTGGTGACAAACCTGAGCTCTAATGGGCCGAGCCAGGTGACCTAAGGGACAGGTACCCACCCTCTTCCTGACTGTGTCACTGATGCAGATGAATGAAAATCTCCACTAATGGATCACCAACCAGGTGCTTCCAAAACAACACATGCTCAGGGTCAGGAGAACCAAGCTGGAATCTTGGCCTACATTTTGGGGGTACGTTCATGCAACTATCATTTTCTGTTTTCAGCTACAAGCCAGATGCTGGGCTACAGGGTGAATCTAGCATAGTCCTTGTTTCCAAGGTGGTCCAGAGATTCTGACCTTTGGCATCAGGCTCTGTGGTTTATGGTTTACCTTTCTGGTCCTTCATTCACACTTTAAAAATAGGCAAGATCAACACATTTAAGGACACAGGAGCAATGTAAGATGTTTTAATTGTTTCAAGTAAGAGCCAAAGCAAAACCAGACATGACATAATCATACACGTGTGCCCCTATTGTATATGAGACTGGTAACAGATGTGCTTACCGGCCCTTTGTTGAGCAGAGCATTTTGCAAAGGTCACTCTCTTTACTTGAAAGTCTCTTTCTCTGCCCCTCATAGGACTGCCTCTTTCTCTTCCTTCCGGCCTCAGCTTACACTTCTGCTCCTCAAGGAGACCTACTCTGACCACTCGATATAAAGTAATTGTTCCTCCAGCACAAACATGTTCACACATTCAGGGTCATCTTTCATTCCCCCTGCACTGATCCTTTTGTAATTATTGTATGTGCTTGTGTACTTATTTCTGTCTGTTTTTCCCATTGGAACATTAAGTCAGGCTCCACTTTTGTAGTCTCAGTGCCTTGCACCTGGCCCAGAAAAGAGTGGCAGATGGATGGATGGATGGATGGATGAATGGATGGATGGAAAGATGGGTGGGTGGATGGATGGATGGATGGATGGACGGATGGATGGAAAGATGGGTGGATGGATGGATGGATGGATGGATGGATGGATGGACGGATGGATGGAAAGATGGGTGGATGGATGGATGGTTGGATGGATGGATGATAGACAGATGAAAAGACAGATCATGACTAATTGCATGAATACATTATTTGACAGCACAGGAAGGTTGATGCTACCAGCAGATCCAGATGGAACTCACACTAATGAATCAAATCCATCCCCCTCCCAATGCCCTTAGGTGCAAGTGAATGGACCTCACAGAGGGCAGGATGCGAACTCTAGTTTAACAAGCCTAGAAATGCGAACTACTATGTGCAGGGAGAGTACAGCTGAAACCTGCCAAACTGCCAAACTGGAAGTCCCCACAGAAGAGCTACAGGGGGAGGAGGGAAGGGGGAGCTTGACTCACTCCGTTCTCACCAACTTTGAAGTTGGCCTGATTGCTCCATCTGTGTGGTTAGAAAAATTCAGTTGTGTGCATTGTACTCGGAGTGGGCCGAGTACATACAATTTATGAGGGGAGTACTTTAATGCATATTTAATAAAGCCGCATGCATGTAGCCACCAAATCAACAGTGTCAAATGTGTTTGCTTTGGGAGACTGGAAATGTCCCCGTGGCAACACTGACACTCCTAGGCAAGACTTTTACATTATGAAATACCTCAGCAGAAGGGAGAGGACTTTTATGTTTTCCTAGACTACAGTTACTGCAAAGAGTTTGATAGAGCTGGAGCAATCTGGACAGACTGCAAAACTTAAGACATCAAAGAGGTACAAGACAAAAGAGCTAAACAAAGTGGGAGTGAATGGGATGAGAAGGGAGCATGGAGTAAAAGTCATCATCATCATAATAATGAAAATGATCATAGATACATGTGCATGTTTACTGAACACCAAGCCTCACTCTAAATGCTTTGCATGCATTCTTCTTGTAAACTTTACAACAGCTCTAGGGGGTGGCGATTTTAATTTTTCTCACATTTTCCCGAAGGGGAGGTCAAGCCTTCGAATGGTTAAGCTATTTTCTCCCAAGGTCAAAAATCTACAAAGCACTACAAAGGATCAAAATCCAGGTAGGTTGAGTGCAGAGCCCAGACTCTAACCCACACTCTGTACTATGGTTCCAGGAAGAGCATGGCTGAACCTGAGTCTGATCCCCATTCCATGCCCCATGGAATGACCGCGGCAGAGGCAGCCAAATATGTGCACGCTCTCCTTCCTTTCTGTAGAGATGAAACTGCGGAGCTGATCCTCACCTGTCCAGTCTTTTTCCAGGAAGGACACTGTGACTAGCTCATGCGGGTAAAGCAGAAGCGATGGGCGGCACATCTGGGCTAAGGTGGTTGAGAAGTAGGTGTGCCTTCTCCATGTTGCCTCTCCTCCTCTTTGCTCACCTTGAAAGCCCTGTATGGAAAATGTGGAGCCAGTTCCTGGCATTCACATTGAACTGTTATGTGAACAAGAAATAAACTTGTGTGTGTGTGCCAAGCCATTGATGCGCTGAGGTTTATTTGTTACAGCAGCATTACCGAATACTAAGGCACTTATGTTGTTACTTAACCTCTGAGTTGTGTTTTCTTTCCCTGCAAAATGGAATGAAGAATATCTATGCCACAAGGCTGTAGTCAGATTAGAATGTGTGTGTCCCATAGCATCATGGTCACATGATATCCTATGTCCCATAGGGTCATGGTCGCGTTAGAAGATGTAATATATGCAGAGTTCCTGGATAATTCAAAATTGGCAGCCACTATTACTTTTAATTTTTGGTACCAAGTGTAGCCAACTTGGTTTCAGTTCGCTTTGGGTTTGAAGCAACCTATCCAAGTCAGATTTATTTATCTAATGAAGCATATGAACACAGCTTTTATTACATTCAGGGTCTGCTATATCCAAAGCAATGGCTGGGTTGGTTTTCTGTTCCCATGCTGTACCAAGATCCAATGAATTAGCAGATGGCACTCCACTCCCTTCTGGCCCCATGCTTAGAATCAGAGAAAGGGGATGATTTTTTTAAGCCTACAGGAATGCTTCTAGGACACCCATCATGGCTGTAGTCTGGAATCACCACGGGCAAAATATCTGTCCTCAAAGGTGAGACCGTCAGCATTTACAAACATGTGTCTACGATGCTCCCTGACAAAGAGATTATCGTTCTCAAGACAAAAGTTAATGTTTAGAGAAAAGTCTTATAAACCATGAGCACAGCATAACAGAGTTTACTGATGAATAAAGAAATAGGAATATTGAGAATGTATCCATCCACCCACCCATCTATTGATTGAACATCTGAGCAACTAATATTTAATTCCTTTGCGGTTAGCTTGATAACTTTTTTAAAAATTTTATATTGAAATAAGTATACATTCACAGGAAGTTGCAAGAATAGTAAGTGGAGTCCTCTGTACTCGTCCTCCTGCTTCCCTCAGTGGTAGCATCTCTCATAATTATCAGACATATCAAACTCAGTAAACTGATATTGATACAATTTGCACACCTTATTCAGGTCTTACTTTGCCAGTTTTTATATGTATTAATTCTCGTGTGTGTGCGTGCAAGCCTGTGTGTTTCTATGCAATTTTATCACATATATAGATTTGTGGAGCCACCAAAAGAGTACTTTTGGTTCTTATTCTATTATAAATTCTATGCATGTTCATCAAGGAAAATGTTAAAACGTATAAGTAAAGACAGCAACAACAATTACTCCAGGGGCTTCCCTGGTGGCGCAGTGGTTAAGAATCCGCCTGCCAGGGCTTCCCTGGTGGCGCAGTGGTTGGGGGTCCGCCTGCCGATGCAGGGGACGCGGGTTCGTGCCCCGGTCCGGGGGAATCCCACGTGCCGCGGAGCGGCTGGGCCTGTGAGCCATGGCTGCTGGGCCTGCGCGTTCGGAGCCTGTGCTCCGCAACGGGAGAGGCCACAGCAGTGAGAGGCCCGAGTACCGCCAAAAAAAAAAAAAAAAAAAAAAAGAATCCGCCTGCCAGTGCAGGGGACATGGGTTTGATCCCTGGTCCGGGAAGATCCCACATGCCGCAGAGCAACTAATCCCGTGCGCCACAACTACTGAGCCCACGTGCCACAACTACTGAAGCCCGCACACCTAGAGCCCGTGCTCTGCAACAAGAGAAGCTACCATACTGAGAAGCCTGTGCACCGCAATGAAGAGTAGCCCCTGCTCGCCGCAACTAGAGAAAGCCCGTGCACAGCAATGAAGACCCAACGCAGCCAAATATTTTTAAAATAAAAGAAATAAATACAATATATAAATTTATAAAAAAAAATAAATCATTCCTGTCCACCTCCGAGGGCAAACCCATTTTTATCATCTGAATGCATTTCCTTTCATAGCTCTTTGTTTGCGTATTTCTGAGTTTTGTTTTTCAGTTTTTAGCAAACTTTTGAGTACCGACGACATGACAATTATCACAATCATTTATTATGTTTCTATTTCACTTAAATCTCTAAACAGATTGGCGAGTCAGAGGCAAAGATATCATTATCCCTATTTTATACAAGAAAAGATGGAAGCTCATTGAGAATAAATGCTCTGCCCACATCACCTAGTCACCAGTGAGACAACTGGTTTGATTTCGTAATCCAAGTATCCTGCCTCCGAAGCTGATCTGCTTGCCACTAGATAGCCAGCTACCATAAATACTCTTCAGCTGAGGAAAAAGTCAGCCTGTACATTATTCCATCAGTTTATCACCTTAAAGTCCTGAAGTTTCAGTAAGGCAAGCGTGAGTATACCCATTTAAGAGAGAAAGAAAAAGGTTCTGCAAGTTTCTTGGATAATACTACAAACCTCATAAGAAGGAGAAATGAAACTGGACCCAGATCTCTTGCCTTAGTTGAATGTTGGGTGCAATACCAAGGACAGCGGGGAGAGGGCGATCGTGAGCCAACAAACTCCAATTTCCATACCTGTGTCCATGGCAAGTTGGTCAGAGCAGTTGTTCTTGCCAGTCTTGGATGTGGCTCAGAATCCTTCTTAACCCAAAGCACCAGACAGCCACTCTCAATCCATCAGTTTGGTATTCACGCTGAACTCTATCCCTGCACAGCACCACTCTGACCCTATACACGCTGTGACCTAGGGACAGTCATAGTACTTGATCTGGGCTCCACTTAAATCTCCCTTGGTACCTTCCCATGTGGAAGGGAAAGTTAGAACCTTTATTCTAGCTATTACTGGTACAATTAAAAGAACCTATAAAGGCACATAGAATATCTGAACGGATCCTTAGCAATATCAAAGAGCAGAATTTCAATAAGGGTGTTGCATTAAGTCTGAGCTGGCAAGAGCTTATAATAAAAGTACAGTAATGAGCAAGCTTTACAATCAAATTAATGTAATTAATTAGTGTTTGTAAAGGACTTCAAGATCACAAGGTGAAAGGTGCAGCTAGAGGAAAAGTCGTCTTAGAAATTACCACTATTATCGTCTTAAGACATGCATATATTAGGCACTATATGAGCATTTCCAAGCATATATTCATGTCTCAGCTATAACTACATTAATTTATAGTAATTTGCAAATCAGGTCTCTGATCAGCCCTGGGAACCCTTTCTGGATCTCTAAGTAGATGAGGTTATGACTTAAGTGGTATTTTAAACTCTATCCTGTGATAACCTATTAGAGAGAGCAGCCCCAGACCCCTGTGCGTGCTCAAGTTAGAGATTCAAATTATAGCTGACACGCATGAGCCCTAAAGTGCATTCTTGCACTCTATGGCATGTCTTTTGGGGTTTGGTTGAGTTTTATTAAAAGTAGGTGTATGAACACCTCTTTAGTCCTTACTTTTTCAGTTTTCCAAGATTCATACATTACTGCTTCTTTCTGATCCAATTATATTTCTTGAGGTCAGTACCACCTCTTTGCTGTCACTGTGTCCCCCTAGAATGCATGGAACTAAGTCTGACACGCTGTAGATCTCAGGGACTTTTGGCTAATAGGGAATGCGCCACTCAAAGGTTGCATGCCCAAAACAGGCCTTTAATTTCTAACCATCCCCACGGACTAGCCCATCTGAAAACAGAATATTATATTTATTAACTAGACCATGCAATTTCTATTGGGCTTTGGGGTACGTTTAAAAAATTTAAGCTAATTGTTTGATAATAAAAGTCATACCAGTAGGGAATTTGGAAAATCAAGAGAAAAATAGAAGAAAGAATCCTCTGGAGCATTTCCAGTTGTTGTTTTCCCCAGGTGTTTTTACATTATAGGCTACCCACAGCTCTCATCATCTCAGTTACCAACGTTCCCGTTCAAAGGTCCTGGCAAGGGCGTGTTTCACCAAGTCCATCACTGGGGAGGAAAAAGGTAATGAGCTGAATCAGTTTCTTACACACAGATGAGCACAGGAGATGGGTTAAGGAGGGTACCATGGAGAGAGATTCTTCTTCAGTCATATAAAGGGCATGGCAGTGAGTTTAATGAGCATTTGACCTAGCAACAGGTATTCAGTGTTCAAGAATCGACTGTCAATTACTACCAGTATGATCCTGGGCAACTCACTTTCTCCTTCCATCAATGTGCTTCCCTACTTGTCAAAAGGAGGGTGAGGGAGTGAGTAGAGGCTGTACCATATCATGCACACCTATACGCACATGCACGCACACAACTGACACACATGCACACGCACCAACATACCCCTCCAGGATGTACCTACCATGGCAGACATTACAAATCCATCGCAGAGTCCTTCTCCACTGAGCCCAAACATAGCCTCAGAATCCTCCACACAGCCCTCAGGTCACCTCTACTTCCTAACCTGATTTGCCAACTGAGAAGAAACCTAAGTTCCCTTCAGCTACAAAGATGTAAGTTGTGCTAGAATTTTGCAAAATACTGTTTCCAACAGCCTTGCAAGAAGGCATCAGTGTCTCAGTAAATGCATTTTGTTTTTCCATGAAAGCTTTTCTGGCTGCCACGTTTTATGAAACGTTATAGAAATTATAATAACCTTTAAAAACCAAGTGAAAACATCATTATTAGAATGTTCAATTAGAAACGCAAACACACTCTGATCAACAATCTCCAAACGTAATTGTTTAATAACAACACATAAATTAAAAAGAAAATACAAAACAAAATGCCCAGGGAACAAACTGTGCTCTTTAGCTGATGGGTGATGTGAACATGCTCTCAAATGTTTTGCTAGCTGCACTGCGGTCCTATCTCACACGTGGACCAGGCTCGCACTGAACAAAAGTCTGAATATTTCCTCAGCTGTCAATGTTAGCATACATATCATTTTGGAAAACCCCAGGAGATCTCCAAAAGGTAGCTCTAGTATATATACTAATATGCTTTACAAAACCTCACATTTCCATAGTGTTTCGCTCTGTCATAAAGAGCATTTACATGCAAACAGCATCTCTCACAATTTTTTTTATTGAAATATAGTTGATTTGCAATGTGGTGTTAGTTTCAGGTGTACAGCAAAGTGATTCAGTTATACATATATTCTTTTTCAGATTCTTTTCCATTATAGGTTATTACAAGATATTGAATATAGTTCCCTCTGCTATACAGTAGGTTCTTGTTGTTTATTTTAGAAACAGTAGTGCGTATCTGTTAATCCCAAACTCCTAATTTATCCCTCTCCCAGACATCATCTTTGTAACAGTCTCATGAGCCCATGTTCTTCTTATCCCCACTTATAGATGGGGAGATTCAATCTGAGTGAAGTTAAGTCGCAGGCCCAAGATGTAGCATTGTGTGTAGACCTAGGAGGGAGTTCAGAGCTGTTTGACTCCACGGATTCCTAAAAGAGAGACGCACGAAGCAAAGCACCACAGGTTCCTTTGAAGTACTAGTTCAGCCTCCTTGACTCACACAGGATTAAACAGAGGCGTGGAAAGTACAGAAACTCACCCAAAGTCATAAGAGACAAGGCAGGACTTAAAACATAGGTCCTTGGAGTCCTCTTCACTAAGAAGAGATAGCTGTGACTACCTGAAAAGGGGGGGAATGGACAAAGCGGTGCTCATGCAATAAATGGAGACGTGGCAGGTAGGGGAGTAGGAACTGGGCGGGAATGTGATTTAGCAGAGTGTCCATAAAGAGCAATTTATTGGAACACAGCTGTGTACATTCATTTACATACTGTCTGTGGCCGTTTTCATGCTACAGCAGCAGAGCTAAGTAATTGCAACAGAGACCGTGAGGCCCTCAAGGCCTAAGATATTTACTAACTGGCTCTTTACAGAAAAAGTTTGCTGACCTGTATGTGCCGTGAGGCTGCAGGGTGGGATCCTGGCGCGACTCATCTTTGATCACGTGTATGGCCTTAGGCTAAGCTCTTCTGCATCCCAGGGCTTAGTTTCTCCATGTGCATCATGTCCGGCTTGGCAGGAGTATTCTCCAAGCCCCCACCAAATTTAACCTCCTGTGTCTATTCACTCTACACTACCCTCCTCTCATGTATACTATGTTCTTTGTCTGATACAGAGCTCATGTCAGACAACCCACATTGGTAATTCCACTGGTGACTAGACTGGAGACTGGGAGTGGGGGGACAAAAATGAAGCCAAATTTAGGCAATTTTCATAATCGTAGACATTCTTGGGTTGAAGAGAGTGGCAAGATCAAGGTTTCTGGGAAACTTGGATTTCTCTGATCTCTTGAATGGAAAGTAGCTTTATAAAATGCTTTCATTATTTTCTTTGGTCCTTAGAATCTTCTGAGGCATTATCTGCAATTAGCTGCAGTTGACAATTATCTGCAATTGACAAATAAGAAAACTGGCTCAGAGACGAGATCAAACCCAAATAGCTGAGGGTCACCTAGAATTTCAGCCCACAGAGAACTTGCGTCCTCACCCAAAGCCCTGCCTTGCTATCACACACCGCCTCACATGGTTAGCAGACATCTGGTCCTGTCCAAGATGCCCATACACATATTTGGTCTGTGCCGAATGGTTTTGGACAGGACCAAATATCAAGGACCTTTTGTCATGGACCAAATGTCTTATACACATTTTGGATGGGACCAAATGTCCTGCAAGGGCTCGCGCTATTTGACGGTCAAAGCAATTAGCTTTTGGGTTTAATGCTGCTGTTATGAACCATGCCTTTCTGTTATCGTCACTATAAAAGGCCAGATTTGTTCTCTAAGAAAGTGATCAACCTGAGACCTGTAAAAATAACTTTCCATGATGTGCTAATCTGCTCAGCCATGCCCTTGAAATTGTAGGGAGACCTGAAACGCAGAAGAACGGAAAGATTTCCCAAATGCCTATCACTCATTTGTGCATTCCACCAACAATGCAGCGAGCACCTACTACGTGCCCTGCTCAGGGTTAGTTTTGGGTGGTGGAGGGAGAGGAGGGGGAAGTGACTCAGGCAAAGACACAGCCGACCTCAAGCAGCTCTCTGTGTAATGGAAGAGGCAGAGAAGTCCGCAACGACTGCGGCATGTGAAAAACTACAGGGCGACGCCTGGCAAGCAAGAGGGGGCTTATCCTCGCTTGGAAGCAATACCTGAGTTTTGTTTTGTTTTGTTTTTTTTTAATTAATTAATTTATTTATTTATTTTTGACTGTGTAGGGTCTTCATTGCTGTGCACGGGCTTTCACTAGTTGCGGCGAGCAGGGGCTACTCATCATTGCGGTGCACGGGCTTCTCATTGCTGTGGCTTTTCTTGTTGTGGAGCACAGGCTCTAGGCGCGCAGGCTTCAGTAGTTGTGGCACATGGGCTTAGTTGCTCTGCAACATGTGGGATCTTCCCGGACCAGGGCTAGAACCCCTCTCCCCTTCAATGGTAGGCGGATTCTTAACCACTGTACCACCGGGGAAGCTCACGACCTGAGTTTTGAACCACTGAGTTTTGGCAAGTGAACAGTAATACTTTCCTTCTGGTACCATACTGAACTGTAGTCAACACTGTATGATGTCACCATCTCCGACGTCAGTGGCTAAAAATTAAACTGTAACTACATTTGGCGTAGATGCTATATACATTCATCAAGGGGGCAACTTGGGGTTAGGAGATACCATTACCAGTAGTATTAGTACCAGCATCATCATCATAATGATCACAGTAATTTACAAGGACTTGGGAGACATAGTGGTAGTTCTAGTTATCTATGGCTGCACAACAAAACTCAGTGCCTTAAAACAATAACCATGTTATTATATCTCACTGTTTTGTGGATCAGGAATTCAGACAGAGCTTGACTGATGATTCTTTGCCTCCACAGGATGTTGACTTGGGTCACTTGGTGATGTTCAGCTAGAGACTGGTCTGGTCTGGGGGGTATCAATATAGCTGGACTCCAGCCTGGCACATTGATGAGGACAGCTGGAATCCTGGGCTTAACAGGCCCCTCTTCTTCTCCATGTGGTCTTAGAACCTCTACACGTGATTTCTCCAGCAGGACAGACTTCCTACATGGAAGCGCAGGGCACCAAGCATTCTAGATGAAAGGCTCCAGTCCTATTAAGGTGTAGGTCTGGAACAGGCAGAGCATCATATCTACATTATGTAATGGTCAAAACACTCATGGTTCATCCCAGATTCAAGGGAGATAAAATAGAACCCCCCTCTCAATGGGAGAATTGTCAAATAATTTAATAAAGCCATTTTAATCTATCCTGCTCTGCCACCTGGTCACAAATTATTTATTTCCCTCACACAAGAAAAGTATATTCTCCTTCCCCGAGATCCCCGAGGTCTCATTCTAATGTGGCATTGCCTTAAAGTCCAATATTTCATTATCTAAATCAAATCCATCTACAGGTGGGGTTCCTTGGGTGCAGTTCCCCAAATTGGTTCTTTTCATTATGATGATCTGTGAACTAAAGGGAAAAGTTATCTGCTCTCCCCACACCTGATTTACTACGTTAAGACAAAAAGAGTATAACTGCAAAAGGCATGCCTGCTCAAAAAGGGGGAAAGCAAGAGTCCCTGGCAGCTCCTGATCTATAGCAATTCCAAAGTCCAGTCTGGTACATGTGGCCAGTTCCTTGAGTAGAGCCCAGTAATGCTCCCTGGAAATGATTCTCCAAGGTTCTTGGCTTTTCCCTCTGGACCATTTTTCAATTTCCATAGCAAATGGCTCATATTTGCAGACAAGGAGCCTCCTCAGTCAGCCTTCTGCCCGTTGTAGGTGGGTAGAATGCAGACTGTCCCAAGACGTCTTTTCATTTTATAGTGTCTCTGTCCCAGTTTGTCCAAGCCAGCGGTGCTTCCACCAATACAATTCTCCTAAAAACCTTGTGGATTTTCTATGAATCTTATTAGGGTTTGCATCATTAGATTAAAACCACATTCACATTTCTTTCTACTCTACCTTGGGCTGAGAATCAGAGTATTCCGAGACAGTGGCTTTCAGGTTCCTAGAAGCTTTTTTTGTACAGTTGAAAGGTTCTATAAGGCACAGCCTTAGAAATTTTACCAGTCACACTCTTAAACCTCACTTCTCAAAAGGGGGTGGGGGGTGTCTTAGAGCCCACACCCTTAAGATCTATACCTTGAGACAAGGCTTTATTGAGAAAGCCCTTTCTTACTTTGAAAACTTTTTGTGAGAAAGCCATTTCTTACTTTGAAAACTTTTTGTGGAATAAAAAGATTGTCCCGTTTCTTCTAAATGTTGCTCAAAACCTGCATGATTTTTCTTTAGTTCATCTCTCTCTTGCATTTTACCAAAGCTCACCAGAAGCCAGGTGGCACTGTCAACATTCTGCCTGGAGTTGTCTTTAGCCAGATGCACAGGATTTTTAGGTGTCCTTTCTGTTTTCCTTGTTTCTGTCAACAATAATTTCACTCACCTGTCTACCAACATCTAACTTGGGTACCTTCTCCTCCAGCCTCCAATAACACTCTCCTCACCATCCAGCAGACCCTCATCCACCATCTCCTCAAAAGGTCCTTCCAGCCCCTGCTGGAAGAGCAGAATTACACTCGACCTCTTAAAGGAAGAAGGGCCAAATAAGTTGTGTCCATCTGTAACACATCACGAGGGTTAGGAGCACAGGTTCTGGAACTTGACTGCTTGGGTTCAAATCCCAATTCCTCCACTTAATAGCTGTTCTAAACTTTGACAGCTTATGTGTTCCTTAATTCCTTCTTCTGTAAAATGGGCATGATAATAGTTCCTACTTCATAGGACTGAAGGAGAGGACTGAACGCATCGTTTCACACTTGAACCTTCGATTTAACTCAACAAATACTCGTAGAGCACCCATGTGTGACAGGTACTAAGAAATGGATCTTTCTTCAAGATGCTCCTGGTCTAATGAAGAGATAGATAATGAAGAAGTAACTGTTATTGGTTTGGTTATTTGAGTTTATAGCAGGTGAAGCTGAGTCTCAGAGAATGTAAGTGAATTTCTTGAAACCTTAAAGTTTATTCACCACTGGGGTCAATGGTGACTCAGCTCAAACCATGTCCACAGCTCAGCTCAAGACTCAGCTCAAACCATGTCCACAGCTCCACACTGCCTCTCCATCTTTGGGGTCCCAGCTCTCATTCCGTCATCCTCAGCTGAGTCACTGATGACTGTATCTGAAAATATTGCAAGGTGAAATATATTTTAAGAATTTTCATATATCTTATTCATATTATACACATATTATAATCGATCCACACATATATATTTAGGATTCATAATGATTTAAATCATGTCTTGGGATGACCATTTATTGCATTTAGAAATGTTGCAGGTTACCCAAAATAGATGTCACTTTGACACAAACTTCCCGACTTTCTAAATCTTGTTTCCATAATGCTCGAGGCGAAAAATTTCATCTAAATATTATTGAATTCCAGCGCAACATTAGCATGCGGAGATATTTACAATGACAGAGCCATTACAACTCAATCAAAAGCTGATTTCAGCCAGAATTATGCAGAATTAAATCTTGCAGGATTCAAATTATTAAAAATCAGAGACTCAATAAAGTGTGGTCTGGAAGTCCCATTTATCAAGGGAGTCGAAGTGCCTCAACAGTTATAGTGACTTCTTCATATATATTCTGCAAGAATTTGCATGCATTTTAAAAGATCAGAGTTTAATTCTTATGGAATTCAAGTAACTATGCTATATTTATAAGGCGATGGAAGCCAGCTCCCAAACCGTTCTCTGTATTTCCTTTCCACACTTCACATTTTAAATGCATTGGTTTTTATTTCTGGTTCCCACTGGATAGAAAAATCTGCAGTGAGACCACAAGCATAGAGAGAATACTTTACTCCAATAAAGACCAAATCAGGGTGGCAATAGAGGTAGTTAAAAGAAATCCAAAACCATTTCTAAAGCTTGTTATGCAACTAATGAGCTAGAAATGCCCCTCATTTGCTGTGCTTGATCATATATATATATATATCCCTGCACCAGGATCCTTTCTAGAACATTTCATGTAAGTAGAAAAAAAAAAGAATTCATTTCTAAGAAGAAAAGGAAACACAAGAGAGAGAAGAAAAGAGAAGAGGAAAGAAAAGAAAAGGGAGAGAAAGGGAAAGAAAAAGAGAAAATAAACCACCAGGTAGAAACACAGGACTTTTACATCTGTATGGACCTTGATATCTAAAAATCCAACTCTCTTGACAAACAACATTTACTTAACATCCATTCTGTGCCAAAGATAGAGACGAATGAGGCATAGATCTTGCACTCCTACACCTACTGAGGTATGAATAGATATTGACAATTTAGGATTAACAGTGATCACAAGTATGTGGACAAACATTTATATCCATCAGGGATGCCGTCAGTTGCACTTTGTAAAAAACATGAACACAGTCTGTCCATGGGCTGTCCAGGACTAAGACAGTGACTCGGTACGGCCTTAAAGAATCTAACTGTCTCCCTTCCACCTACCGGGCCATTCTCAGTGTGTGGATTTCTGTTCTCTAGCCTATTGTCTCTTAGTTACAAGAGGACTGGCTGACCTCCAGATATCTCATCTGCATTCCAGGCAGAAAGAAGAATGGTGAAGGTTAAAAGAAGGACATCCTGCCACAGACTCTGACTACACTGGTGAGAGTAGTCACGTGGTCACTCTTAGCTGCAAGAGGGTCTGGTGAAGTGAGTTTTTAATAAGTATGAACAGAAAATGGGTATAGGGTACCGACATGAAGGAAGCAGAGTTTGCATGTGGCATTAGCCTGTCTTTCAAGTGCTCTGACACCCGTCCTCCTGAATGCCTTAACTTGACCATCTCAGATGACTCAGTTGATGGAAAAAATAAGCTTTCATCTCTCCTGGGCAGAAGGAAGGGAGTAGGTCCTCCAAACAGGAGTGGAAGAGACTCAGCAATTTACAATTAAGAAACACTGGAACCTCATTTATTTTACAAAATAAAAAATCAATACTGAGCTCTGGTCAACTTCTCTAAACCTTGGAGAACAAACCAATCTAGGTTCAAAATAATTTCAAGCTATTTTATATAAACGGATGACTCAGCTAACACCAGAAGAAGAAAAAACGGCTAAGTTTATTTCACAAAATAAAACAGGCAATCCACATTAAAATCAAGGATTTTATTTGCTGTTGTTTCAAATAAGAGTGATTAAACATTACTTACAACTTAGTAAAGTACTTTTGTCTAACGCATGTAAACCCACACCATCCCTATTCCAACCCCCGGGGCTTCTGGGCTGCCCACATTATTCACGTTGTGATCTAAACACTCCCAAGATGCAGACCAGGTGCTCAGAAGGTACCTACTGAAGAAATGAAAGGAAAAATGATTGACAGTTTATGAATCATCCAGTGGGAAGACACCAAGCCTGATATCTTTGCAAAGGAAGTATCTGGGCCAGCAACCCAAGATGTGTTTGTCAGAATCCTTGCTCTGCAAGGTAAGAAAACAAGTTCCTTGAGAGACACTGATTGAGAGAAGTTAAGCGCTCCAGGACTTTATTGTAGGACAGAGCTTTATTAGACTAACACGCACTGGAGCCCCCCAAAGGGGGATTCTATGGGGAAGTTTCCAGACTCACCTGACCTGGGAAGCCTGTTGTTTGAGAAGGAGATCACAGGACCAGCGACCCGGGAACTCCTGACTTACAGCATCCACGCCAGCCTGTGCCCATCTCACACCTTTCAGCACCACCAGAGGGCTTCCTATCTTAAAGGTCCAGAGTTCCAACAATCAGAACCCCATTAACCAGCATTTTGATTGAGTTCAACTGCAAATTCTGTAAAAGAGCCACCCAGAAAAAGTTGTATCCAGAGGCCACTTGCAATGAACTTGAAAGATATTTTTCTCTTAAAAAAAAGGGGCCTTCTGGTTTGTAAAAGGAGCACCAGTGGCCACCCCACTCCAAAAAAAATCCTCTAAATCAGCACCTAAACACACACATAAAGGCTTTAGTTATTTGCAGATACGTTAAGATCTTGATCATAAGCGTGCTTGCCATTTGGAAGGACGATTTTAACCTCTTTATATAGCAAATTTGGTTAAGGTATAGCTATTTTTGTTTTTTAGAAGGATTGAGCTTTCTATTTGCAAAAACAGCAGCTCAGTGAGAGCCAAGAGCTGTTAATTTTGCAGTGACTTGCCTTCTGCAGGTGTGACATTCTAAAGTTGATGGCTCTTAAATACAGCCCTTCAGGTGACTTCTGTCACATCTAAAGCAGATTAAATTATGAGCTGTATAGTTCCAGTATACTTTGTTGTATTATAATTCTTTGAAAACTGGTAATTCATGCATGGCATATATGAGAACTCTCTATTAACCAGAGTATTTGATTAATGAGCCCGGCATGTACTTCCATCATGCTGAGTAACAGCCTTTACTCCACCTGGATGGATGCAATCCCTAAAACCACTTACTTTTCTTATTTGTTTTAAAGGATTGTTAATGGCATCGTACAAAAAAAAAAAAAAAAAGATAGTATAGGAACAAGAGTCAGAAAACATGGGTTTGAGCCCCAGCTTTGTGTCAGTATTTCTAGGATATTGCCTAGTATTTAGTAGGTGTTCGATAAATAATTATTGGATGGGTGAGTGGATAGATTGACAAGTAAATAAATGAACAATGAAAGAAGGCTTCCTGACTCCCACTCTGAGTTAGATGCCTCTTAGCATCCTATGTAGACATCCAATACAACTTGTGACATCTTATGGTAAACATCTTTACTTGCATCTTTCCCATTCATTGTAGCTCCTTGAATGCAGCAGCTGTGTCTTCTTTCTCTTTCTAGTTCCAGGACTCAGCAGTCCCCGGCCCTCCAGTAAGGAGCCAGCAAATGGTGTTTCTTTATCACATGAACATGCATTGCTTTACTGTTACAGAAGGGAAACAAATTAAGTTGCCCTGAGGTTGGGGGTCTGGAGTGGAGGGAATGGGCAGGGGCAGGTGTCAAAGCAGGGCCTCCAGGAAAGGGCAGGCCAGTCCATGTGGTGGAAAGAAAGGGCAGAGGGAGCTGAGGGGAAAAGAAGAAACGACTTCTCAAAGTAGGACTAGATGCATGGGAGGTTAGAGGTGGGGATGGGAGGTCCTCTTCCATTGTCCTGGTTCATGGATATTAATTGAAAATGTTTGATTGCTCCAGAAAATAGCCTCTTTGCCTCTGTAAATGAAAACTATTGCCTGCCATATCAGTAAACAAAGGATGTCACAGCCATCAAGACATCACTAAAGCTGCCCCAAGGGTGAGCCCTGAGCAAACTCAGGATGGAAACAGGATGCCCACCATCTAGCAGTCAGCCGCTGCAGCCACCCCTCAACGATGCATCCCAAAGAGACTCAGGATGAGAGAGCACAGGATACTGACCCCAGAGAGCTGAGGTACATATCAAAGGAACAATTTCAGTGAACCCAGACTCTTGAATCTTCCCATACATAGAAAAGCAAAGTGCTAAATTTCTTAACTTGAGATGTCTGGTTTTCTTTAATTATCAGTAATCTTTTGATGTGCCGACTACCTGGTCTTCATTGCAAAAACTCCACTATATCCTGGCTCCCCCCTGACCTCTTTGGAGCCATCTCCCAGAGTTATATGAAAGGCTGTGCCCTGGGCTTAAGTCCTCAGTTTTGTCTGCCAAATGAAACATAACTCTCAGCTTTTAGGTTGTGTATTTTTTTCAGTCAACACCCACAATAAAGAAAAGAAGGAAGGGACTTCCCTGGTGGCGCAGTAGTTAAGAATCTGCCTGCCAACGCAGGGGACACGGGTTCAAGCTCTGGTCCGGGAAGATACCACATGCCGCAAAGCAACTAAGCACGTGTGTCACAACTACTGAGCCTGTGCTCTAGAGCCCGCGAGCCACCACTACTGAGCCCCCGTGCAGCAACTGCTGAGCCCCCGTGCTGCAACTACTGAAGCCCACGTGCCTAGAGCCCGTGCTCCACAACAAGAGAAGCCACCACAATGAGAAACCCGCGCACTGCAACGAAGAGTAGCCCCTGCTCACCACAACTAGAGAGAGCCCACACGCAGCAACGGAGACTCAACGCGGCCAAAACTAAATAAAAGGAAAGAAGGAAGAAGAGGAGGACCCAATGATGCCAGGATTCTGTTAAGAAGCCACACCCTTTGGACCAAGGACCAGATGGCACTTCTGTAAAACATGAGCAAAATCAGACTCAGTTGAAATCACTGGACCCATCCCTCCACCCCAGCTACACTTCCAGGTGCTGCCATGGCAACCAGGGCAGGGCGAGAGGGGACAGCCTTGACGACTACTCTTGACATATTGACATATTAGCTCTCCTGACTCCTTGTGCAAGAGGCAGAAGAGTGGAATTCAGTGTGAATTTGTGCTTAGAACAACGACAGGAATATAGCAGGGGTTCAGTCAACGTATGTTTTTCATGAAAGAAAGTGTTGGTCCTTTCACAGAAAGAGACGGAGAGTGAATAGTGAGATCACATGATATACGAGCAAAAGACATGGTTGGAAAGATCAAACAGGAAACAAATCACCTGGGTGCAACAGAATTCATGTGTGACCTTGGGCAAGTCACTCTCTCACTCTGAGTCTCAGTTTCCACAGCTGTTAAAAAACAGATGAGGCCTGGAAGATTTTTTTTTAAGATCTAGGTTTCCAGCATTCCATGATCCAGGATATTTCACCTTCAGGGTACTGAAAAAAGTATGCCTACTACTTGATTCATCTTGTATTCCTTGGAATCTTTCCCAAGGAGACATCCATCAGATAGACAACGATACATATATACAAAGGTGGTCTTCCCAGCATTGTTAATAATAGCGACAAAATGATAAATAAATAAAAATAGTGACAAAATGGAAATAACCCAGATGGCCAACAATTAGGAATCGCCGGGAAATTACGGCACACACTTGTAATGGAGTATTAGGCTGACCTTAAGATTTAGGTTTTAAAAAGAAATGCAACAGGCAGCATTGAGAATTAATATAGCCTCATACCTGCACTACGGATTCTTAAGTTAAATGCCTGCATCCGAGTACTGACTCTGCCATTTATTCACTGTTGTGAACTCGAGCAAATTACTTATCCTCTCTGTGCTTAAATGTCCTCATCGGAAAATGGGGGCAATAATAGAATCTATCTCACAGAGTTCTCATGAGAATTATGTAAAATAATTTTCATAAAGCACAAAGAACAGGATCTGGCCTAGAGTAAATTATGAATGGCTATTATTATATATAATATGATTGCAACAATAACTGCTTTTGAAGGAATACTTACTACATGATCCATGTTACATATACTGGAAGAGAAAAAAATAATATGTTAACAGTGATGAACTTTAGATTGTGAAATATTAGATAATTTTATTTGGTTTTTTTGTACCATATATTTTTCAAAAATGTATGCAATAAGCATGTAACAATTGCAATCAGGAAACAGAAAGACGAGGGTGAGTTTTTAAAAAAATAATTCTGTACATAAGCATTCACTGTGTGAGTATTTGGGAGACTCTATATGCTTGGATTTGCCAGTTATGACATGTCTGATTTTTAGCCAAATCATAAACCTCTCTAAGCCTAGATATCAGGGCAGGAGGTGGGGATTGGGGAACAACATGAGATATATATAAGCATATAACAGGTGCTCAATAAGTGTCTCATCATAGAGAAATTACTTGTTTCTCAATATTCCTGGGTGCTGAGAGTGATAAGATGAATTTTAAGAGAGAATCTCTATCCTTGAAGATCTTGAAGTTTTCTTGTGGGACCAAGAATAGGAAACCTAAGCTATAAGAAAGGAGGAAAGTGATAGACTGTATCCTGGCATAGTAAGAACTCAGTGATGGAGGACACAGAAGCGTCTGGAGTCACCTGGGAAGAAGAAAGAACTCAAAATGAGCTTTGAAGAATGCATGCAATTTGCACATGTAGTAAATACAGATTAGGATCATAGTCAGCTACTAAAAACAAATTAAAGGTATATTATTTCACGTAAGATAAGTCCATCTGTAGGCAAACCACTAAATCATCAGGGACGGAAGCTTCTATGTATCTATACTGCCATCATCACCATAATGTCACCTCATGGTCTGCAATGACTGCTGGAATGCCAGCCATCATAGCAGAGTTCCAGGCTAGCAGAGAAGAAAAGCTCATCCCCTCCAAGTTGAGTCAGCATCCTCTAAATAGCTTTTCTCTGTGTCTCCTTCTATATCAACGGCTGATGTGTTGCAAGCAAGGCTAGAAAATGTTGCTTTGTACTCTAGGGGTGCCTAGCAAAAATGTGAGATTCCTTTGCTCAGAAAGAAGAGGCAATGAGTGGACTCTGCCACATGGTGAAATGCCAGTTTGGAACTCAAAGTGGGCCAAAGCCTGATGCAGGAACGAGCAAACATGTGGAGGACAGTTAGATGTCATGTGTGTGCCCTTAAAGGATTTGGGGGAAGTTACAGGGAATACTGCAGGGCTCAGACCCTTCCCATGTCGTTAATGTCGACCCTGCATATGACAGGCTTCCTGCATATTTTCTCCATCTCCACACAGCCCTTCCGGGGAGGGTTACCTCTCCCGTTTTGAAGATGCGAAAGGAAAACTGAGGTTCCGGCAAGTTCAACTGTATCAGGGAGTCTATTGGTTACTGTCTGCCGGTCTTATGTGCTAAGAGAACTTGTCCCCAAAGGTTGCTCCCCGTGCCTCCCTACTCCAAAGCCAGGGCTGTGTCTTCATCAGGCTACATTCCTTATACTCCTCTGCTGATGGCCTATTCATCTCCAGCACATCTTGTCACACAGCTAACAGGATCAAACATGACTGACAGGATGAGAGCTTTGTCAAGAGAAGGAAATAATACTATTCTGGATTTGCATGTAAGGAAGACCTATTTAATAGAGGGTCACAGGTATTAGTAATACATTCAGATTCAAACACTGACACCCTTATTCAGCTTTTCCTATTCGCAACATTTGCAGGGTCCAAACTATACCAGCAGACCCTTGAGATTACTTAACCAGACATAATATTGTAAGAGGAAAAAAAAGAAAATGATTTGAGGCCGTGAGTCCCACAGGCATCCTGGATCTTTCATGGATGCAAATGGACTTACAACTACAAATGCAAGCCACCTCACTGGTACTTCTCAATGCTGGAAGTTTCCATCGCACTTTCCCAAGGATGAAATTGTTCATCTTCCCCCAGACAGCATGTGTGTTTTTAAGGAAAGAAGCACTTGGAAGATAATTTTGTGGAAAAATATAAAATAATATCCAGTTACCTTTTCTTAAAGAAAGATGAACAATCCAAGGGAGGGAGAAATGGCATTTGCTATGAAAATTTGAATTTCAAGAAGTATATTACATCCTCCAGTGTTCTCAATGAAAAGAAAATTATTTCTTTCTTGGGGAACACACTCTTATGGCGTTTTAACTTTTATGACATTTCTGATTTGGGATGATGAGCTTTCTCTACAGAAATGATTCAAACTTCCATTTTTGTGGTGTGCGTGTCTTTATAAATTACTCTGCCAGCCAAGGAGGAGGAAAATGCTCCCTAAAGTGGAGATGGTTTTTCTGCCGAGAAAAGTTTCTTTCCCCATTTCTGGATGGTGGTTGCTGATAGAGACATATATCAGGGAAATAAATTGCACTTAATCACTAATCACCTGCACATAAGCTAAAAGTGGTATCAATCTTTTCTACGGACGAAAATAATTTCCCTTCATAAATAATGAACAAAGACACATTTTACCAGGTGCAATTAAATATAATTGTAAGGATATATTGAGATATGATTCAGATCTCGCCCTGTCGTGGCAAGCCCCAAGACACCAGGATGCCCAAATATACCTTTTAAACATTCGGAGGCAATTCTGATTCATTGTCTTTCGCGAGCATGAAACAATACTATCCGAGGGAAACTTGAAGCAATGATGTTTATTTAGAATTAGAATCGATTTTCATTTTACATAACACCTTTCATTTTCCAGGCTCCCGAAGCACTTTACAAAGCAATAAGCTAGACAGTAATATTGCCATAGACAAGTGTAACCATCATTATGCTTTCTGTAATAGCTCGCAGGCTTGGAAATTAGAAATCAAGGGAGGGAGATGGAGAGACAGATAAAGAGGGAGTAAGGGACAAGAGGGGAGGTGTGGGGAGAAGGCGAGGGACAGAGATGGGAGACCTGGAGGAACCAACGGAGGCAGAGGAAGAGACAAAGCCGGCAGAGAACAGAGGTCAAGCTTCTGGCTTGTGCTTTGTCATTTGGAAATGTTTCCCAGGGATGCTTTATTCCCACCTCTGAGGGACAGGCAATGACATCCTCAGCTTCACACCTAAAGGGCAGAGGGGGTTTTGAATCGGACACCCTAGGATTCAAGTCCCTCTGATCAACTGGGTGGCCTTGAGAGACTCACTTAACCTCTCTGAGCTTCATCTTCTTCATCTGTAAAATGGGACCATGAGACCTACACCACAGAGCAGGAGAAACGAGACAATACCCACAAATGGCCAAAAGCAAAAGAAGCACTCCCCCTAGCTCTTCTCCAAATTATGAATACGAGGCAAGCAGACCCTATTGGATTTCCAGGACACGGAGGAATTTAACAATCCCTGCATAATGCTTCATGGCTTGCAAAGCCCACGGTCTCATCTAATGAAATGAAACCAACCCAGCCGTAACAGCAATCGTATAACAAAGCACTCATGACTTCCTTCCCTTGAGCATTTAGTGTTGTTAACCCCACTTCACAGAAAAAGAGGCTGAGGGTCAGAGAAGCTGTGGTCCCCCAGGAGCAGCAGAGCCAGGATTCATCCCAGGGCCCTCCGCCCAGCATTCCCTCAACCCAGCCAGGTACGTCTTCCCAGAGGGACTGGGTCAACATGATTCACCTCGTCTCTGTGACCCGCCCCCTCCAAAATTGTTAAATGTTGCAGATATCAAACAATCCCTTAGAAAACTGATTTTGCTGATTTTTTAACTGCCACCAAAACATGCATCATCTAAGCAAAAAAAAAAAAGAAAATTGCTTTGATTTTGCAATTCAGTTTCAGTATAAAGGGATACAAATTCTTCATTATCGTGGTACCCGGCAATAAAGACTTGTGATGAATTTTGCATTGATTCTGCCACGTACTCACACAAACGCATTTACTGAGGGCCTATGAAGCATCTGGCCCTGTGTTTGGTCTGAGGACCCAGAGAATTAAATTGAGACAGACACTGACAATTACTAAGTAAGAGGTCTGATGGGGTGGAAGGAAGATGGGACTCTGAAGATGTCTGGAGAATGGGTCCCACACATTCTTGGGAAGGATGGAAATTAAGAAAGACTCCCCAGATCAGCAGGAGGAGGCTGTGGAATATTCTGGAATAAATGATAGTCAAGGCAATGCCAATGGAGGTGGCAGAAAAGGAAGAATTTGAGAGATATTTAGGAGAGAAGAGACAGCCTGACGGACTGCATGCATGTGGGACTACAGGGGAGGAAGAAAAGAGTCCGTTTCTCCTGTTCAAAAGACCTTGCTCTCAGTATCAAATAAAAAAATAAAATAAAAAATAAGGGTGATAACTCAAACCTCGATTTCAGCACAGCCTCTCCATTTCCGTCATGTGGTTGACCTCTGGCTTGCTTTGGCCGAGGCAAAACTAGGCCACTCTTCCTGGCTGGGTTGGAGAAGAAATCACACTGAAGGCTATGTTCCTTATTTTAATCAAATACCAGTTTTTTTTTCTAATTGTCACCGTGCCGGCAGCCTCACGGGGGCTGGTCTGACTTGTGTACACCCGTGACAGGGGAAGCGGTCTCAGCAGCTGCTTTGTGCCAGCCCGCCTGTGTATGGTACCTCTCACGCCT
The DNA here is from genome assembly GCF_963455315.2 of Globicephala melas. NCBI lineage: Eukaryota > Metazoa > Chordata > Mammalia > Artiodactyla > Delphinidae > Globicephala > Globicephala melas. The sequence continues at coordinate 169,992,580 of NC_083315.2, read as the reverse complement.
TGTCATTCACATCTTCCCTAATTACAGAACATCTGCTGGCTGTGGCCATTAACACTCCAGTACCAGCTTGTCTAGTTTAATACCAATGACTCCTGACCTCCCCCAAGGAAGGCGCTTTCTGTCAAAATGTTCCCCCAAAGAAGCCAATTCTCCACGCAAAATTTGCACTTTTTTTTTTTAATGCTACCTTGCTAAAAGACTTCTGTAAAGAAAATGGGCTTGATTAGAAGCCATTTGGAGAAGGGGGGCGGGGGGGAGAGATGTAGCCAGGAGGAAAAAAACACATTTTCCCTGCGTTATTCGGTTTTGTTTTGAGTCTTTAAAAATTAAACATGGAAGTCATTTTCAGGGCTAGGAATGTCAATCCCAGTGTCCCCACACCCATCCCCATCCCCTTCGCCCCTTCCTGCGGTCCTCCAGCTAGGGGGCAGTAGTGCCACCAACTCCAGCTCCCTTTTCCATAATGATATCTGCCTCCCTAAATATAGACCCTCGTGGAAGATTCCAACTGCCTTTATTATTATTTTAATTATAGGTTCCCATGGTGGTGCCTGTTTCCCTGGCACACCCAGAATCCTAAAACTCAGGACAAGAGAGTCCCCTTCCTCCAGGGGTGATCTGGAAGCCGCATGGTTCTCGGTGAACGGCAGACTGTATTTAAAATATTTCACAGCTTCCCTCACTTTCCGAGGACAACAGGCTCAAAAAGTAGAATTAGAAATGAGGGGAGAAAATAGAGAAACAATATTTCGTTCAAAGCATAATGGATCACGCAGCAAACGGTTCCCAGCCGAGGGCTGACTCTCTGCAGATTGCATTTCGTGACTTTTCTCTGACGTTAAGACTCCCATCAGAGGGCATATTATAGCCCATCATGGTAACAGGAACTATATGGAAGGGGAAGAGATGCAGGATTATTCTAATAAAAACGGGGAATGGGGAAGGAGTTAATTTTAAAATCATCCCCAACATGATTTGTGAATCTAGGTATTTTTAAAATTGTTTTGCACATTAGATTCTTCATTCTGCTTCCTGTTTTGATACATGGCAAATCCTTTCTTCCAGGAAAGAAAGAGTTTGGGATGGCTTCTACAAACACTTTGCTCAGAACGGTAGTCAGTGGGCTATTTTACAATGCAGCTGGACTTGGCTTCCAAAATGGAAAAGCATTTGCTTAGGCAAAGCTCCTCTACAGAGCCAGGCAGTTTAAATAGGATGCAAGCTGGACCAGTCCACGGGTGAAGCAGGGCAGCTAAGAGCTGATCTTAATTTTATTTTTCTCTAAAAGAGTCAAAAGTGATCACTGACCCAAGCACAAATAAATTCCAACGAGAGCAATGTAATTAGGAACGAAGAATCCAGAGTGTTGCTACTTTGCCCCTCGACATGTAAAAGCATTCACGATACTTTGCTGCAGGGAATTTGCTCTGGCATCGCTCTGGTGCCGACGAAGGCTTCTCACTTATCTGGGAACTGAAACGGCCTAGGAGGAATAAAAGAGGGAGAAGGGTGAAAGGATAAATGGGTTAAAAAATACTGCCGAAGAATACCTGTAAATACATTTTTTAAATGTGCATTTCCAGTATACATCATCTTAATTGTTGACCTCTCCACAGCATCTGAGAAAACATTTTAACAAGGGGGGGTAGGGTGGGGGGGAGAAATGATCTTCTAATCTCAATAATAAAAGCGTTTCCATCCTTTGTAGACGCTGACTTACAAAAAAAGTGCTTTCTAACAACAAAAGATGGAGCAGTAATTACATAAATCTCTTCATTCTTGATGAAGACACCACGGAGTTAGAAGCAAATCAATAGTGTAGTGGCGGTGATTCTTGTTTTTATCATGAGCCGAACGCAAACTTGTTAAAATTGAATTCTGCTCTTCATGGATAAAAAAATTAGGATTTGCACAGATCCGGGGGAAAGAACACACGTTCTTTAAATGTTTAATTTTTTTTTTTGGTGTTACTTAGGAGATTTCTGATGGAGTGGAATCAGATTTAGAAATGAATGTGACACCAATAACATAACATCATCGTTGCCTATATCCCGAAAAATGAGACCTGCCACCTCTATACGTCTCATTTTATTTGCCACACTGCCAATGTTCAGAATGCCCAGAAATTACCTCCTCAATTTTTAATCCCGCTGTTAAATAAACAAAATGTACCCTAAAGTCAAATATCTCCAATTTATTGCCAATAAATTGGCCGTAATGATTTTTCCCCACAACCTGCATTTGTAATGTTTCCCATTCAAGAATAAGTAATATGGCTGATTTTCCAGAGAAAAGGTGAAAATTATTGCACTTAAAAATAATTAATAGATGGGCCTGCATACCTTTGAATTAAATTAAAGGAAAAATATTTCTTTTTTGTAGAGATGATTGCATTCATACCCTGTTTGGTGTGAAAAGTAGATTCCAAAAAGCTTTTAACTAATTTGTTCAATTTGTTTCAAAGCCAACATGAATAGGCTTGGTGCAAATTCAGATTCATTAAAACTTAATTAATATGCATCATTATGCAAATGAGGTTGCAGTTAATGAGTTCTTAAAAGAAGCTTTCTTTAATTAGTTCAGTTTTAATGGCATCATCATTTATCTGACTTGTTTTTAAAGCCACATGACATGCAAAAAGTGACCATCCTCTACAATGTGCTGCCTAATTGCATTTCATCCTAATTGTTTAATGTTGAAAACTTTAAAAAGTTAAAATGTTTTGATATTCAGTTCTATTAAACGGCTTTCACAAACTTTTCCATTCTGGTGATAGAGACATTCTTCCGTTCCTCAGCTTTTTTGCCACGGCTGCTTTTAATTATGAGTACTTTTTTTTTTTGACTTAGCCATTTTGATTACCTCTTTTGATCCTACAAATATTATATCCACCCATATATCTATTAGCCATTGATAAACCCTTCCCCACAGGTACGCATGTGAAACTGTGAATATAATTGCTCAACAAGTACATTTGATTGTTATGTGCACACATTAGTGTGGATTATTATACTTACGTACTTGAAAAATTAAAACGAGCCTTTCTGGAGGCCATCTGCTAACTTCAGGATGCTTGGTAACATGTTTTAACACAAGATTTTAAAATGTAGTAATTCACAAGAATTACAGCCACTGCTATCACCAGCTTCTACATCAGAGGTGCCTGCCTGGGAGGTAAGAATGCTTAATAATTATTGGGGAATATGGAAATCAGAAAGGAAAAAAAAAAAAGGCACGCTTAGTGCAGAAAAAATGCTAACCCAGGAAATGACTTTGGAAGCTTCGAAAACACAATAGGTTTTTAAAACATTTTCAGATTTATGAAATATTGTGCTACACAATTACAATTGTGTTTTGACATGTGGTGCTGCATGTAATTCTTTGGGGGAGAGAAAGGAAGCTCTTTTTTACACAGGGTCCTAGAGAGGGATACAGTCTGCGTGTTACACCTCTTTACAGCACTGTCAGGAGTTTTGTAACTGAGACCAACTACTTGCCTTTGAAGCTCAAAAATAAATAGACGTGAGCTTTGCATTGGTTTAAGTGAAGTTTTGTGTTTGGTTTCAGCAGGGATTGAGCGGTGCACGCTCCACCCTAATTAACAACAGATACAACAAAAAATGCCGTGTAAGCCTTGCATTTATCAAGACATGGGCCAACACTGCATACACTGTATATTTCACATAGAAAAAAGGAAGCTAAATATCCCAACCTTTTTTTGAGCATCCACAAGAATATCTTGATTAAATAATTGGGAAAAATAAATCTCACAGAGAAGGGAGCTGAGAAACCATTATTTGGGGAATCTTTATAACAAGGGTGCTGTCCTCGGCTGGGAAGATGGTCTCCTTTCTCCTAAGTCAACTGGTGACAACAATGTAATTGGTATCACACCGCCATATGGTGATTGAGATCATATTAATAGAATTACATGAATAACTATTGGGGAGGTTCTGTTCACAAATACGATATTACGTAAAAGTGTGGAGCGAAGCCATGTCATTATGGGACATTTCTGAACAAGAGAGAGCTGACAGACTTTGTTATTCGCAGACAAGGTAAGGAAGTAGCCGAGGTGGTCACCTTATCTGAATAAAAACAGAAAGCAAGGTAATTTAATGTGCGGAAACTGGAACCCATCAAAAGATATTTTTTAAAAAATGTTTTTTAAGATTTTCATGTAACAGTGTAATTCTTAAGGGTGCAGGAACCTGCCTTATTTTAATGTGTCTCATCAGCAGTGAGGATGGTGCCTTGAATATATAGCCGCTCTCTAAATGTTTACTGAATGTGTGAATGGATCCATTAAATCAGGTCAGAATTTGCTAATAAATCCTTTTTCTAATGTGTTCCAACAAAAATGTGCGTTTATAAAAATAATAATATGGAAAAGGTATAAATATATTTATGGCCCCTAATCTCATATCCACAGTGACAAAGTAAAATATTTCTGTCTCTATATGAATAAAAACAAGCTTCTATTGGCACAGTGCTTTAGAGTTTATAAAGCAATTTCCTGTACTTATCTCTTTGTAATTTTCATAACATCCCTTTGAAATTGGCAATGATATCTTTTGACTTTTTTTTTTTTAATTAAGAGTAAATATCCCATCCCAGAGAGAGGATGTGATTAGCTCAAGGTCTCAGGAATAGAAAGGGGCAGAGACAGGGATCAATGAAGGACCTCACCTCTAGCACCCTTTCCCCTGCCCATGAAGAGGCTTTTCAGCAAACTGATTCATAGCCCAGTAGGAAGGATCATGTGCACCCCAGACCCCTGACCAAAGAGGCCAAGAAACAACATCCCTGTCTCTGCCCCCAGCCAGGAGATTTAATAGAAAGGATAAATGATCTGAATCTTCAGTGCCAAGAAGCATTTAAGTTTAGGGCTTTCCGAGACAATATGCAAAATGATAATGCTAGTAGCCATCAATCATAATTATTTTAAAATTCAATAAACATTTAGTGAGTACTTTCTTTGTGTCGGGGCATCATGCCAGGGGCTGAAAAAGCCTTACTTTATTGAATCCTCTCAATGCAGCTCTCTGAGAGAGGCACGCATGTTCACGTATTGAGGTCACTGGCATTTGGAGAAGGTAAATGATGCAGCCTTAAGTCCGAGAGTCAGGGTTAAAGACAGAGTCCCACCTGGGTTTGCAAAGACTGTGCTCTTTCTTCTGTTATCTGGATGGGGACACCAAGTGCATTAATTAAAAATTGATTAAGAGTGGATGACATATCCAAATAGTGGCGTTTATTAAGTGCGGTATTAGTTCATCAGGAAGAGAGGTATCTGAATTAGCATGTTCAGAGAAGGCTCTGTAGACGAAGGGAAAAATCTGTTAGGCTGAGAATAACTATAGTAGTTATGACAGTAAACACAGCAAGAGCTAACATTTGTTGGGTGCTTGCTATGTGTGGACACGGTTTTGAGTCGTTTACAGCAGCTGACTCATTTAATCCTCACGACAATTAAGAGGTAAGGCACTATTGTGGTCCCATTCTATAGGTCACAAACTTGAGTCTCAGAATGGCTAAGCCACGAGGAACAGCAGTGATGGCTTTCTTCTCAGGGACTGACTGGTCCTCTATCTTCAAAGATGGAGTATTTTTGCTATTTATATAATTAAGTGAAATTTGCTTGGTTGTTTGCAAAAACATTCACCTGAAAAGAAAGTGATTTTTTTTTCTCTTTTCGAAATGCACAAGCCCCAAATCCTGATGACGTGAACCACACCTTCAGATGGACAATAAGATGGTCATGGTTATCTCCTCCAAGGCTGGAAATAATATTGAACTACCCATATCAACGGAGGGCTCATCACGGATTTCAAGGTTTGATATTAATGTAGAAATTTTTGGAGACTCCACAGGGGGCATCCACAGAAAACCAAGCTGGAACTTTGGAATATATGGAATCAAAACATGCTTGATTTCAATGGTCACAAATAAGGGGAGTGAAAATCAAAAAGGGGCAAAAAGAGTACATCAGTTCACAGGCTGCTACTCTTCCCTCTCAGGGCTTCTTTTTCTGTCCCCCATCCCTCCCTGCATCCTCTTGAACCCCTGAAACCCTCCTGGCCTCTGCTCTCTTAATTCTCTCTCCTTAATTAGCGCTGGTGGTCAGGTCCAATGGATTCCAAATCCTCAACACCACTTGCAGCTGCCCGACCCCTCTACTCTTGCTATGTTGTTATAACTAAGACCTTCACCTCCTTGCCAGGACTTCTGGCCTCCCACCTCTGATTTGAAGGCATTCTCCATGCTGTCACCAAAGAAATTTTAACTCTGAATTTGTCACTTCCTCTCTCCCAAACATTCAAAGGCTCCCCATTGCTTTTCTAGTAAAATACAATCTTCTTAGCCTAACTTTTGAGGCCTTCCAAGGGGTAGCCCAAATTATGTATTCTGTCATATTTCTCCCTTTACCTTTCATGTTGTCTCTCAGATCAAACCAAATAACTCTTCTTCCCACTTTCACCTAAACAATATTTAGTTTTCTAGTCATCATAAAAATATTATACTATGGTTCACAATAAACAATTTATAAAATACAGAAGAAAAGAATAAAGAAGAAATAAAAATTTCCTGCAATCTGAACACCCAGATATAATCCTTCAGAAGTAATAAATATGTTGGTTCATTTTTCTGTATGTATATATAACATAATAGATATCAATATACATGACAAACCTGAGATCACTGTATAAAAACAATTCTGTATTCCAGTTTTTTTTTCCATTGAGCAATATCGTATGAGCATTTTGTCACATCCTTAAATATCCTTAAAAATCCTGAAGTGAAGGAGTTATTTTAAAAGAGTGCCTGGGATGTATCAGGTGCATGATAAATGTTAGAATGTTAGTTCTCATCATTAATCTTAGCTAGTATTCTCTGAAAATGGGATGTTTAATAATTGTATATTTGATTATATAGATATTCAGCAATTAATTTGAAATATCCCTTGTTAAACACTCAGTCTGTTCCTAATTTTATGCTACCATAAACAATCCCGCAATGACTCTCTGCATGTCTGTGTGCATATCTGCAGATGCATGTGTGTATATACGTGTAGGTGTGTATGCCTTCATGTGTGTGTGTATATATTCATGTATGTGTGCATGTCTGCATATATATGTGTGTATACATGTGTGTTTGTGCATGTATGCGTCTGATGTCTGCTTAGCATGTTGGAAGAGTTTCCTATTGCCCATAAATTTTCTATTTTTTTCTTCTTCAACTGTTCTGAGTTTATTTTCTGTCACTTAACAACTTGAAAGAGATCTGACCCAATACATTTGCTCAAAGTCTCCAATCTCAAAGGGGGGCAGAGGTAATCTCTTACTGTAAATAGCAGACCTGCTTTGGGGGAAGGTTCTACTAGCTCAGCACCCGCTTTTAGTATGTCAGGGTCCCAGAGTTTTGGCCCAGGGTTGGGTCCAAATACTGGTTGAGGAAGAAGACAGGGCTACCTCCCGGCTGCAGGGCGGGAGTTCTCGGGAAGAAAAGAATTGCCCGCAAACATGAGGATGTGGATAGAATGTGCAAGGGCTTCGCCGGGGTCAGGGCCTAGGAGGGTGTGGTTTTGCAAGGTGGAGGCTGGAGGCATGGGGGACATTTAGTGTTTGCTTTTGACCAAGCCTGTGGGGGGGAGAGAGTGGATGAGGATGCCGAGCCAGTCTGGAAGCCCACCAGGAGCTTCTAACATATGCGATCACCGCCCCCTTGCTCACATTGTTATCATTTGGCCAATTTGATAAATATAAATGAGCATGTATTTATAATTCAATTCTTATACCCTTGATTAACAATAACAAGTTTTTTGATATATACATGTTGCTGCTTCGTATTTCTTCACTGCAGACAGAACTGGCTGCATAATTTGCAGGGCTCAGTGCAAAACAAGAGTGCGGAAGCCCCTTGTTCAAAGATCACTAAGAATTTCAAGATGGTGACAGCAAAGACTTTAACTCAACATGGAGCCCTTCCAAGCACAGGGCCTGTGCAACTTCTCAATCATACAACCATGAAGCCGGCCCTGACTGCAGGTTGTAGTCTCATGTTTTTGACCATTTTTATATTAGCGTTCTTCTTTTTCTTGATTTTTTTCCAAGCTCTTTATATAGCAAGCGTATTCATATTTTGCCACATTCCTTGCAAAAGTCATGTTTCCCATGAGTGTGTGATTTACAAGAATGGAATGCATCACAGAGGGGCATCTCATCCTTGCATGGGGGTCATGCAATCTCTACGTTGCTCCAATCCTTGTAGAAAAGCCAAGGTCAACACCGAAGCTTTGATCACACTGTTTTCTCTCTCTACCCAAAGCGCCCGTCTCCTCCCAATTCATCCCTGTGATCTCACCATCCTTCAAGGTCTGACTCTGCTGTCACATCACCCAGGAAGCGTCCCTGACACTTTGGCTAAGTCACTGCAACCCTAGATACTCTTCTAGATTCCTCTAAGACAGAATCTGCTTCAATTGTATGTTATCCTTCCCTGGGTCTGTAGTTCCGTCCCCCACAGAGCAAGTCCCTTCATGTCAAGGACCCTGGTTTGTTCATTGTTAACCTTGTATGTCTTACTAATATTTTACTTTAACATTAGTAGTTAACATTTATTGAGCACCTACTACAAGCCAGGCTCTCCTCCAAATACTCATCTGCATGATAACCGGCAATTTTTGAATGCTTCTAGGATGGCAGACAACCCTGGCTGCAAATCAAAATTAGGGCCTTATTCTGTTCTGACTTCCAACGATGTTACATCTCATCGAAACCCATTCTTGGGTGAGCCCCCAAGTGCTCCATGAATGTCAGACATCATCAGCACCATCATCATCATGGACATTTACTGGGTGCTCAGCATGAGGCAGGCAAGCCTGGCTCATTTAACCCTGAAACAAATATAGAAAGTGGAGAGTTTTATTAACCGCATGGCACAGATGAGAAATGGAGGCTTAGGGCACTGGAGTCAGCTATTAGCAACATTGGGTTGTAGACGCAGGCCGTCTGCTTCCAGGGTGCTTGCTTGTGCCATCGTGGGGACTCCCCTCACCTTGAGCAAGAGAGGAAGCTGCCAGCGGCTCAGAGTCAAGGTGGTGGGTGTGGGGTAGCAGTGATGAACAGGACGGAAGGGGGCAGGGAAAAACCTCTAAAAGAATGGCATAGCCCTGAGGACACGACAAAAACTGATTAGAACCAACTAGGTCCAAGATGGCAGAAGCTTCGAGTTCCAGGAGACCTTGAGCCCATTATATGCTCATTGTAATACATTAGCTAAACGACAGACCCACAGGTACCATGACAGTTGCACGACTGACCATAAAAGGCCAAAAAGTGGGCAGTGGCCCAGTTCCTGGAAATCCCCACCCCTTCCCCCAAATAGTTGGAATGATCCCCCCACTCATTAGCCTATGAAATTACCCAGCCCATAAAAACCAACCACCACAGATTTCGAGGCTGCTCTCACCTTCTGAAACAGCCCACATTCCTCCTGTGGAATGTGTATCTCTCAGGAAACCTGCTTTCACTTTACTAGGGCTCGCTCTTGAATTCTTTCCTGCGTGAAGCCAAGGACCCTCACTTGGCAGCCCATCCCAAGGAAGTCACCCAAGACCTGTGACAGGAGCGTCCTCTCGCGCCCCATTTTCCTGCAACACCAGTACAGTAAAGGATCACTCCTCTTGTTTGTTTCACTGCCATGGCCTCATCTGGACTCTAACGTGGTCATGCAGAGAGGCTGCTGAGGAGGAAACTCTATGCAGAGGACCATAGAAGAAAACACAAAGTTGCTTCTCAAAACGCAGAGTTCAGAGAAGACTTCAGGGATGTGTGTTCCCAGAGGGTGGTCCATTGCTATAAGAACACATGGTATTTATTTAAACAATTAGCTAACATTTATTGAGCTTCCTGGACGCTAGGCACAAAGTATTTTGAATGGATGAGGTTCCTGGGGATCAGAGAAATCAAGACACTCACCCAGAGTTAGAGAGCGAGTGACAAAAACCCAGAGCGGGGACTGCCACCTTCAACTGTCTGACCTCAGTTGACGCTTTTCAGGGACTATTTTTTGAGCAAAACAATAGCATGCCGGGACCTGGACAAGGCGCTAGGAATACGAAATGATTAAGGCAGGGAGAGCCCTGCTCTCCAGGGGCTCAGAGCTTGGGGGAGGGAAAATGTCTCATCAACAGAGAGTTACAATTCACCCAAACAGAAGCAATGGCAGAGGTCAGGTCTCTGAGCAGCTCCTGAAGTACAGAACCCGGGCCCTAAGGAGGAGACTGGGTGAGTGGATTGAGAAAGCCTCCTGAGTCCATGCTTCTTTCTACAGACCACTGTCATGGTCAAACGCAGACATTTGTGAACTCAGCCACTGCCTGAGCTGGAAAAGCCGTCCCGCAAAATTATTCATTCAATCCTTGGGCTTAAGAGCCTCACCTTTCATCTACTATCGAGCCATCAATTCCTCCATCCACCCATTTTTTTCACTCATTCATCTCCTTCCTCATTCATTCCTTCATTGATTTGTTAAAACATATATTAGGTTCCCAGTGTAGCAGAAATGGATTTAGACACCGGGGAAAATGTATAACTAAAATTACCATTTAAACAAAATGAATTCCAGAAACAAAAAGTCACTGCCTGCTCCTGATATATAGGTTACCACTTCCATTTTGCACTGCTTGATCCAACGAATTAAGACTAACGTGATTTGTAGACACTGTAGCTAAATCAAGTTGAGGAAGTGTTGGTCCTGAACATGCTTTCATGAAATGACCTCCAAAATGTTATGTATTTCCAAGTCCCAAACTCATTCTCTCTAACCCACATGGCTTTTTTAGTTACCTATTGTAAAATCTTCCAAGGCCCTATAGATAATGACCGACATATTACAATGTCATTTATTTTTACAAATTGCTGTCATTCAAAAACAAAATTGATAAGATTCTTCAAGATATGAATCTTTAACGTGAGGTACTGTAGTGTCTTAGATAACATATCATAAGATAAATAAAGGTAATTTAAAGGTCGTCTTTCCTGCTCTTATATTCATTTTGACATACACCAGTATTAAACTGGTTTTCTGTAATTTAATAAAGAAAATGTTCAAACATCTCTGATACGCCCTCTCAACATAAAATGAGGGGGAAAAGAAGAGCAAAATGTCGTATCACCCTCTTTTAATTGATATCTCATCCTTTGCTTAAATTACATGTCAGTATGAACTGTCTATTTTAAGGAGAATATTGATATTTTATTCCCATCACATTTTTTCCTGTGGAAGGAATAAAACATTAAAATGGTGATTACATATGAATCACATCTTATACATTGGTGACATAGTATAATTAGCAAAATAATTTTTACCACTTGTAATACAGTTTTACAAATCAGAGCCATCCTTCCACCGGAAGCTGTGTTTAACTCAAAAAATTCAACTGGATGATATGTGCAAGAGATGCAGAAAGAAATTACTTCCGCAAAACTTGTGTCTTGTGGTACCTGTGCTGTGAGGAGCATCTCGGTTAAACCCATCCCTGTATCAATCTCCAGGGCAGGAAATGGATGCATTCACTCAGAAGTTTGAATGGGATTCCCTGCAGCCACTGAAACCCAAGGCAGGGCTAAGAATGAGTGGAAAAAAGAGAACTGTAGCACCCTAAGGAAGTGATATTGGGATGGGGGCCACCTCCATTTCTGTAGTCACATCGGCGGAAGAGAGAACACTGAGAAACAAACCGTTCCGAGTCGCCACCCTCATGGTGACAGGACTTACTTCCCATTCATCAACCCATTTACTCATTTACACACACAACCTGGAATAGGTTTCCATTTCTCTTCTCCAATTTTACATATCTTTACATTTTTCAATGCATATTTATCATTTCTACAGAAATAATAAAGTTATTTTTGTCCTTTAATGAAATTAGGAAGATAATAGAAATCAAATGAAACAGAGAGGAGGGAAGAGGACCTGTTTGTCTCAGGTGAGAAGACGGTGAGAATCGGCAGGCAGAGATGAATTTGACCGTGGGCGGGGGGAATCACCGTACCGGAAGTACCCAGGGACCTAGACTGCCCATGCCCACACAGCCTCATCACTTTACTACCCAAAACTCCCAATCCACATGTTGACTTAAGAAGCTGTTTCCAGACCTGATCCCAGTACATCTAGACTCAAGTTTTGCATTTACGATAGTATGACTTGTAGATAGTTATACAAACATGACCCACACCCGGCACCTCACCATTATCCCACGGCAAGTTCCCTGACCGTGGTGGAGTATAGGGAAAGATTTTAGAGTCTGAACAACCTGAATCTGAATCCTGAACTTCTGTCTCCTCCTTCTATAGCAGGCATCGCAACCCAACCTGCCTCCGAGGGTTATTGCAAGAATCAAATGAGAGTTAACGCAGGCAAAACACTGAGTACAGCAACTGGCATGTCGTAGTTTGTTTATTTTGTGTTTATTTTTACTTCTCATTTTTGAGTCCCCACTACCCAACACAATGTCTTGCATAATGAAGGTAAGCAACAAATGTTTGTTGAATTTGGTTGACTAGAGATTGGATCCAATTGCAAAACCCTTGGAAAGAAAAAAAGAAATAAAAGGAAATCCATAGTTTTTAAATTCGGCTTTTATACCTCCTGTCAGAAGACAGGCTTACTTCATTGACTGAACAAATGCATATTAAGATCCTACTCTGTGTCCCATGAAGTACTGGGGACACAGAGATAAAGGAGTTCTCAGCCTGACTCCCCTGAGGTCACAGTCTTTTAGGCAAGGCAGACATCAAATAAACACATGGCCTCATGCGTTGGAAGGACCAAGGAGGTCTGAATAGGGCAAGCAGGGTAGAAAGAGGGCAGAAGTCAAGTCCCCCTTAAAACCAAAATCCTTCTCATGACCCACAAACACCCTCACCCCTGCCACCTCTAGGACCTGATTTCCCACAATCCTGCCCTTCGAGCACGTTGCTCCCTCCCCTTCCCACTGTCCTCCTGCCTGGTCCTCTAGCACGTCAAACAAGGCTCACCTCAGGGCCTTTGCATCTTCTGTTCTCTCTCCCTGTGATGCTTTTTCCTTCACACCTGCATGCCTCACTCCCTGCAATGGTTTATTTCATGTGTCAAGTTGACTGGGCCACGTGGTGCCCAAACATTTGATCAAACATTATTCTGAATGTGCCTGTGAGTGTGTTTCTAGATGAGATTAACATTTGAATCAGTAAACCGAGAATAGCAGATTGCCCTCCCCAAGGTGGGTGGGCCTCATCCAATCAGTTGAAGGTCTGAACAGAACCAAAGACCAGGGAAGAGGAGACTCCTCCTGCCTGACTGACTGAGCTGGGACATTGAGCTATTTTTACAGCCTTCAAACCTAAACTGAAATATCAGCTCTTACTGGGTCGTGAGCCTGCTGGCTTTTGGATTGGAACTCACACCTGGACCTCAGGCCTTCAGACTCCAGTGAGGACTCTGTCATCAGCTTTCCTGTGTCTCCAGCTAGCCCATTGCAGATGTTGGGACCTGTCAGCCTCCATAATTGTGTAACCAATTCCTTATAATAAATCTTATACATATTATGTCTATACATGCACACGCACATCGTACTGCACACACACACATGCACGCACATCCCATTGGTTCTGTTTCTCTGGAGAACTCTGACTAACACACCCCCTTACTTTATGCAGGTCTTTGTGTGACCTTCCCTGTCAAGCATCTGAAAGAGCAGGTCCTCCTACCCTCTACCCCTTGCCCTGCTCTTTCCCTTCATACATGACACAGCCCAACACCCCAGAGCACGTGGATTTTTTATTGGCCGTTGTCTGATGCCCTTTCTGGAATATCAGCTCCATGAGAGAAAGGACTTTGCCTATATGATCCGTTAACATGTCCCAGGTGCCTGTGACTGTGCCAGGCACACTGCAGGCCTTCATAAATGTTTGATGAATGAATGAATGAAAGCTGTAGTGGGAGCTGGGATCTGAAACTTCCAGCATCAGTGTAATTCAAACTAGAGGGTCCAGAGATGCACCCCAATGTTCATAGCAGCACTATTTACAGTAGCCTAGATATGGAAGCAACCTAAGTGTCCATCACAGATGAATGGATAAAGAATGTGTGGTATATATATACAATGGAATATTACTTAGCCATAAAAAAGATTGAAATCTTGCCATCTGTAGCAACAAGGATGAACTTGGAGGGCATTATGCTAAGTGAAATAAGTCAGAGAAAGACAAAAACTGTATGATATCGCTTATATGTGGAATCTAAAAAATACAACCAACTAGTGAATATAATGAAAAAGAAGCAGACTCACAGATACAGAGAACAAACTAGTGGTTACCAGTGGGGAGGAGAGACAAGATAGGGATGGGGTCGTGGAGGCACAAACTATTGGATGTAAGATGGGGTCAAGGGTATATTGTACAACACAGGGGATATAGCCAATATTTTGTAATAATTGGAAATGGAAAGCAACCTTTAAAATTTTATGAAAACTTAAAAATAAAGGTCCAGAGAGGAAGGGATGCTGTCATTTTCTTCCTGGTCCCACATTTCAGGAAGGAAATAAAGTTTGCCAAACAAAAAGATTCCTCAGCAATGAAACGGGTTGTGGAGTCTGGGCTATTTTTTTTTCTTTCTTTAGGAAGCTGTAAGGAGAACTCTGTTTATCTTTTTCCCCAGCACTGCCAACACTGTAAGGGGTAGCCTGTAAATAGGAAAGAGGACATAATGCTGAAGAGTGCCAACCTTCTCTTCCCCACCGAGGCTTCTGCTCGGGCCTGCTTAGCATTTCAATCTATATAAACTCAATGGGCCATAGAACCCTCTTTTCTATACACTCACCAATTAACGTTACTCTTTAACAGGAAGAAGTGTAGGAGATTTTTTTTTAAAAGTTGGCTTCAAAGTAACATGCTTAATCACGAAAACCTGATGTTATTGAGTGCAGTGCAATGGAAGGCAGTTTGGAAAGTTACACTCAGCATTTTTATGTTTATTTTTCAGCGACCTTACAGATGCCTGTGAAAGCCTCCTTGGATGGCTTTTAAGGCCTTCCATGATCTGACCCTCCACTATCTCTGCCACCTTCCTCTTACTCCATCTCTCTGGGCTTTCTGAACTCTAGTCACACTGAAATTCTCAGACCGTTTGGCACACACTTCAATGTCCTGCTTCTTGATTTTTCCGATACCATTCCTTTGATCCTTCCTCCCTCTCTCAGGTCACTGACATTATTTTTAATCTTTCAGTACTCACACCCCACACAGACATCAATGCCACATTCGGTCTTCCTGTCTCCCCCAGCACGACTCTTGTCCCCCATTATACATTTCCTCTGTTTTTCACAGTAACTGTTCATTTCCAGGTCTGCCTCTCTGTACATAGTGGAGACATATGGTCTGCCTGCCCAGCAGAAATCCCCTTCACCAAACAAGAGCCTCAACTTTCATCTGGGCAACCCCACTCTCCCCACCTGTGGTTAAAGTGTTGTAGGTGGGTCTTTCCAAGGCCTAAACCAATCAGTGCTCAGTGTGTTGGTCTCCCTGATTGGCTCGAGGATGGACATGTGACCCAGTTTGGTCCAGTCAGAGAGTCTCCGGACTACTGTCAAAACTACCAGAGGAGACATTGAAAGGGAGTGTGGGATGAGACCTGGGGGAGCTGTTTTGCCATCACTGGGGCAGAAGAACCAGCAGAGAAGGCACACAGCCTGAGCAAAAAAACGCACCCTGCCAACAGCATTCAGTGCTTGAATCCAGCCATGCCTGATGCCAGATCTACCCTTGAGCTTCTCAGTTAAGTAAGCCAAACAAGTGATATTATTTGCAATAGAAGCTATCCAACTGAAATGCCCACCCCCTGACCATGAGATTAGAAGTTTCTAGAAGGCAGGCTGTAGCATCATCCTACCCATTTACTGCAATGCTTTGCACATAGTAAGTACTCATTTAATGCTTGTTGAATATAGTCAATGCAATAAAAAAAATTTGCTTTTTAATAACTTGGCTGTGCTCACTGGCCAAAATTACCTTAGTTTTCATTTGACATAATTATGAAATAACACCTTCAACCAATGTAGTGTATAAAAAGTGCTGGTGAGGATATTTGTCTTCATTTAAGTGTTTCTTAAATATTACTTGTCCTGCTTGTTGGAGAAAAAAATATTCAACTGCATTAATGTTTTTTGTGTTGAATATGAGATGAAGCTTCTAAAAACTAATTTTCCAGATTATTTATTTTATCTTTAGTGCCCTTAATTCCACATGTGTGAAAAACATATAATTAGTCCCACACTATTAGTACTGAATAAAATTTTATATTATTCAAATGTAGTGATAGATAAATTGGCACTAGACTCATTTACACAAATGAGGCTTTTGAACTTTAGTGTGATTTCAATTATCTCACTTTAACATCAGAAGTGCTCAGCAAAATGCCTAGATTCTGCATTTGCTAAATATTTCTCCCCCTCTACCCTTAATCCAGTAAAACACTGCACAGGATAAATTGCTATGGACACAGGATTTTTTGCAGTCTATGAAAAGCATGTGATCTTTCCAGCAGAGAGATGGCAACAGGAGAGTTGTTCCCAAATTCTGTTCAAGGGAACACTAGTGCTTTGAGACGCTCCTTGAAAAACGAACTGCACCGTCAAATGGATTTGGGTGGCACTACATCGGACAACCCCTCTTAAACTGTCATGAGGTACATTAGGATGTTAAAGACTCTGAGAAGTCCTGCATCTAGAAAGTCCACAAAATGTTGTTCCAGCCAGCATTCCTTATGCTTTGCTGACCATGGGGACCCTTTCTGGCTCAATGCTTATTAACATCTATCAACAGTCCAGGAGATGGTGCCCTACCAACTGAACATTAGCTGGACATTTGTCTTCCCTGCCTATTTGTAGCTCAAGGGAGCTGAGCCACCCTCATCCCTTCTGATCTGTTTCCTCAGATGAATAAGAGTGTGAAAAAAAATTTTTTGGAGTAATTGTTTAAGGAGCGAATGAGGAATCTGTCCAGCCTCCCCCCTAGAACAGAGTTTTCCATTTATTCTCTTTTTCTCCATGCGAATGGAGAAAGGATTTTCTTGAGCACTGTCAGTGCTCTAGTGAATACGCCAATTCATGTGTCAGCTAGACCATCGCAGCCCCTCACAGGTTTAGTCAACCTGTTTAATCCCCACCTCTGACATCTGCAAATCCCCAGCCAATCCTCGCCATCTTTGTACCTGTGTTCATGTGCACTGTCTCTTTTTCACTCTGACGTTAAACTCAGTCCCTTTACTGCTTTTTAGAAAAAAACAACCCACCCACAGCAAGCACTCATGAGATGGTGACATGACCACAGGTGTGGATGTGTCCTGGAAGCACATGCCAAAGGCCAGTCCTCACTATGTAGGAGCACTTACTACAACATCCCAAGGAAATTGACCGCCGTGGGAAGGATCCCACAGGTACACAGGGATGTGTGGAGTGGGAGGGCAGCCCACTATTACCCAGTGACAGCCAGAATGGCTTTCCACAGAGCATGACCTTCATTCAACCTCAGTGGAAATGTAGGATTTAGTTATTCCCTTAGGAAAGGGTTTGAGGAAGGACATCCCAGATGAAAGGAAAGGCCCAGGCTAACTGGCGAATGGCTAAGGTTTTAGCTTCTTGATGAAAATCATAAGGTTGGTGGGAGAATTAAATGAGTTAATATGTGGAAAGGGCTTAAAACCACACTTGGCACAAGGTGAGGCTTCAGTAAGCGTAGCTGCCATTGACAACATCATCGCTCTTGTTCTTGTCACTGGTAACAGTTGGCTTTGGCCAGAATATTGAGTTCCTGAAAGAGGAGGGTAAGGAATAAGTAGAAAAAAAGTAAGTATAGCTAAGAGAGGGATACCACGGTAAACACCGCAGCGTTGTCCTATGATGGAAATGAGATGTTTGTCTCCGGTTCTCAGGAGAACCTCAATACCACTGGAATCAATGGGCGAGTGTCCATTGACTCCCATGAGCACTCCTTTGAATTAGGAAGCTACCTCAGGGCACAGACATTTGAATTATATGTGACTTACAGAGACATGAGACTTACAGAGAAATGAGGAAGAACGGAGAAGGGAGACGATAACTAAACATTGGGTCAATGTTCCTTGCTGGAGAGAGGAGCCAGAAGACAGTTTTTTGGAAAAATCTCTGTTTTTGATATGTATCAGTGGGGCTAGAGGATACTCTCCCCTTGAGATTGAACACTGAGCCCTCACAGGCTTATTTTCCTCCAGGGAGAAATCCCACAGATGTGCAGAGACTTCTGTGAGTCATCACCGAGGACATCTTGTCCAGCTCAGAGGTCCTGATGACTCATCTTTGGCTGGCCAGCTGGCCGCTTCTCCCACCAGTCCTCTGTCGCGCGCACCTGCACAACACCACCTCTCCTTCAGCAGTCTTGCTTCTGGAGGAAATTCTCCAGAGCACTTTGGATGGAGCCTCTAAGACAAGGAACAGGGTCAACTCCCCATTTCAGTCCCCCCAGTCCCAGCAAACCTCCACCCTGCCCTGGCTGTGCATTCAGCTCCGAGTGAAAGAGCAATGTAATGGTGATCTGGGATGACAAAGAAAAAAACTAAAATTAAAAAAAGACAGGACTAGGGCTTCCCTGGTGGCGCAGTGGTTGAGAGTCCGCCTGCCGATGCAGGGGATGCGGGTTCGTGCCCCGGTCCGGGAGGATCCCACGTGCCGCGGAGCGGCTGGGCCCGTGAGCCATGGCCGCTGAGCCTGCGCATCCGGAGCCTGTGCTCCGCAATGGGAGAGGCCGCAGCAATGAGAAGCCCGCGTACCAAAAAAAAAAAAAAAAAAAAAAAAAAAAAAAAAGACAGGACTAATCGCAAGCCAAGAATGTGAAACTATGTGGCACCAGAGGTCAAGGCATAGTATTCAGATTCTAAAATTTGCATGGACCTAGTAAGATCCCCACACAATAGAGCTGGACTTTTCAGAATATCATCCACGGGCAATCGAGTCTATATCATAATGAGGTAGGGGTGACTTGTTCTGAACAATAATGGAAAATAAAATACACCAGTGTTCCTCCATCTCCCATTTATAGATAAACTTAGATACATAAAACTCAACCAAGATATAAAAGTTTATGAAAACCATTCAAGAGTTTTCTTGCATTCACTTACTCATGAAATATTTATGCCATGCCAAATATTTATTCCAAGCCCCATAACTCCCTGTCAGGTCCTTATTCATTTTTGTGTCTTTCTGGCTATGGGTGGGGGACCACAGGAGAAGGTGGTTCACATAGCAATCACTCACCATGATTCTGGAAGTCCAATGTTACTTCTACTCTATGCAACTGGCTTTTCTCTCAAAATAATACTATAGAAAAATGATCCATTTCTCATTATTAACACAAATTTCAAAATCTAGGACACTGGTGGTGGATCAAGGAGCCCCAAATATTCTATCTGAGCCTCTTTTTGTCCTTCAGTGGACTTCTTACACGAATTCACACCCACCATTGCAGTGGCCCCTGAGCACATTGTCTGCTTTGCAGCACTTTAGACACAACATGAATACAAAGCTTCTGGAAGTTTCTATTAAAACTGAAACAAGTTAGACTTTTCTACGTAGTGTGCTAATCCCTAAAGGATAGTGCCAGGAAAATAAATACAGATAATACAAGAAGCACACATTCAGCAGGCGGGGTCCAGCCTCTGACCCCAGTAGCTTCCGTCTTCCACAATTTGTCCATTCTTCACTCTGTCAGAGGAGGACCACGTTCTGGCATCATATCATATTTACTCTGCCTGGCTTCTTGCTTCCTGGCTCTGTGCCTGGTTTGCTTCCTGCTTGGCATTACAAGAAATCCAACCCCCAGGAGCTGATCTCCGATTTCTCTTCATGAATGTATGAGTTTCCTATGGCTGCTATAACAAATAACCACTAACCTAGTGACTTTAAACAAGATAAATTTATTCTTTTTCAGTTCCAGAGGTCAGAAGTTCATGATGAGTCTCACAAGGCTTAAATCAAGGTGTTGGCTGAGGTGCATTCCTTCTGGGGCCTCCACAAAAAAATCTGGTCCTTGCCTTTTCCAGCTTCCCGAGGCTGCCTGCATCAATGTCTATTTCCATGGTCACATCTTCTGACTCCGATCCTCCTGCTTCCCTCTTCTAAGGACAATTGTGACGACATTGGGCCCACCAGGGTGATCTAGCATCATCTCCCATTTCAAGATCCTTAACTTAATCACACCTGCAAATTCCCTTTTGTCAAGTGGGGTAACATAGTCACAGGTATTAGGTGTTAGGACGGAGACATCTTTGGGGTAAGGGACACTTTTATGCTGACTGCAATGGACAGAGTCAAAAAGGAGAATACAAACTGTTATGGACTGAATGTTTGAGTCCCCTCAAAATTCATATGCTGAAACCTTACCCTGCCCCTGCCCTTGTGATGGTATTAACAGGTGGGGCATCTGGGAAGTGATTAGGGTTTGATGAGGTCATGAGGATGGGGCCTTAGGATGAGATTTGTATCCTTGTAAGAATCATCAGAGGACTTCTCTGGTAGTGCAGTTGTTGAGAATCTGCCTGCCAATGCAGGGGACACAGGTTTCAAGCCCTGGTCTGGGAAGATCCCACATGCCGCAAAGCAACTAAGCCCGTGCGCCACAACTACTGAGCCTGCACTCTAGAGCCTGCAGGCCACAACTACTGAGCCCACGTGCCACAACTACTGAAGCCCGTGTGCCTAGAGCCCGTGCTCCGCAGCAAGAGAAGCCACCTCAATGAGAAGCCTGCGCACTACAATGGAGAGTAGCCCCCGCTCGCTGCAACTAGAGAAAGCCCGCATGCAGAAACGAAGACCCACCGCAGCCAAAAATAAAATAAATAAATAAGAGAGTCATCAGAGAGCTTGTTTCTCTTCTCTGGTCTCTGCCATGAGAGGATACAAAGAGAAGTTGCAATATGGAAACTGGAAGAAGGTCCTCACCAGAGCCTGGCCACACTGGCACCCTAATCTCGGACTTCCAGCTTCCAGAACTGTGAGAAATACATTTCTGTTGTTTATAACCCACTCAGTCTGTGGTATTTTGTTACAGCAGCCCTGATGGACTAAGACACCAGTTATACTACTAGAGGGCCCTCCCTTTCCTTCCTGCTTGGCTGACCTTCCAGGCTGACCTTGAATTCACTTCTCTCTATTTTTCAGCACACCACAGGACTGTACTTCCTGGACCAAGTCACATGACCAGTTCTGACCAATGAGTTATAAGCAAAATAATATGCATCCCCTCCTGGATGGAGCACTGAGTTGCCAGTGTGAGACTTTCCAGAACTCTCTTCTTCTTCTTACCTGGTACCCAGGTGAGCAGAGCCCGTTGCAGACCGTGGTGGATACGCAATGGGAGTAAGTCTGCTCAAAAAGATACAGGATGTCCAGTTAAATCTGAATTTCACATAAACATGCCATTTCAAATATTGCACAGGGAATACTTATACTAAAAACAAATGTGCTTGTTATTTTTCTGAAATTCAAATTTAATTGGGTGTCCAGTTTTTTTTTTTTTTTTTTTTTTTGCGGTATGCGGGCCTCTCACTGCTGTGGCCTCTCCCGTTGCGGAGCACGGGCTCCGGACGCGCAGGCTCAGCAGCCATGGCTCACGGGCCCAGCCGCTCCGCGGCATGTGGGATCTTCCCGGACCGAGGCACGAACCCGTGTCCCCTGCATCGGCAGGCAGACTCTCAACCACTGCGCCACCAGGGAAGCCCGGGTGTCCAGTATTTTTATTGGCTAAGTCTGGCAACCCTAAGTGCCAGTGAGAAATGAACCTTTGTTAGGGCACTGAGATTTGGGGGTTATTTGTCACCGCAGTACAGCCTAAGCATTCTGTCACAGGCCACTTGCTGAGGTGACTACCAGGAGTGCAGCGACAGACAAATCACATCACTCTTCTGAGAGCAAGGAGTGTCATCACCAGGTTAAAAGCCCACAAGCACATCTCAATTCTCAGCACCCACAGTGCTTTGAATGGCAGCAGGGTAGCAGATCTGGTTGCCTACAAAGCACTACCTGCATTTATGTCCACCTACGAAGGTCAGGTGACGATGTCCTCTTCCCACTTTGCAGAGAAAAAAAGAAAGGGGGAAGGTCGTTCTCACGTTTCAAAATTCTCCCATACATGTCAACCTTTCCCCATGATTTTTACTTAAACCTTCTGTATCCACTACCGCTAGGATCACCTAGCAGATGAAATGAGATTCAGCACAACTTAATATATTTTGTCAGTTCCAGTTTATTCTATCAGTATCTCAAGATGCGGCCAAGAAGCCCCGGTCGAGTGTTTTAAATAAGAAAACACTTTTATATCCACAGCGTGATGAGCTCTCTCCTTGACACTGATGATGGTTGCGCTTGTTGTAAAATGCTTTTTAAAGCCACCAAAACTGCATCTGACAGTCAACCGATTTAAGTGGATTTGCAACAATTGTGGCAAAAACAAAGGCACCCAAGGCATGGATTTCCAAGTGAACCTTAAAGAGAGGTGACCGTGGCTGGCTTGTCTGGATATTTATTTACCTGGAACCCAGATAGACCGGCAAAAGCGCTGAGTGAGGGCCGTGTTCTTAAATACACAAAGAAGCCGCTCACTGCTGCCCGTTTTGAAGGTCTACGTCTTCAAGCCACGTGTGGCAATTGTCATTCCTGACAAAAGTATCAGTGACTAAAGTGTGAGAACATCCAGTGTGATGTGTGGTAGAAATTGTTCAAGACGTGATGCCCAGACAGCAGGCACAGAGGAACCAACATCACCTTGCCGGGTATAGCAGCGCTGCATGGTGTTGCCAGTTGTGTTTTGTTTTGTGTTGTGTCTTGAAACTGTAAATAGAAACATCTGGATTGTAGAGGCTCCTGCAGTACCTCTTCCTCCCCGACTCAGTCAAGAACAGACTGCATCAGGCTAGAACATGGTGGTTTAGCGGATGTCTTGGGGATCTCGAGGCACAAAAGAGATGTTTTTTTAGTTGTTTTTTTATTTTGTTTTGTTTTTTGTGATACTGTTTTGTTTTTTGCGGTACGCGGGCCTCTCACTGTTGTGGGCTCTCCCGTTGCGGAGCACAGGCTCCGGACGTGCAGGCTCAGCGGCCATGGATCATGGGCCCAGCTGCTCTGAGGCATGTGGGATCTTCCCGGACCAGGGCACGAACCCGTGTCCCCTGCATCGGCAGGCAAACTCTCAACCACTGCGCCGCCAGGGAAGCCCAGGAGTTGTTTTTAAAATAACCTGATCTAGGATCTAACATGTGATAGAAGCTTCATGGTGATCAATTTCCTCTGTCCTTTTTGGAAACGTTCACTAGATGCTGAAATAAGGAAACGCATTGTATTGAAATGTGGACCTTTAGAAATCACCCAAGAGCTGTAAATCTTCCCTGAAGGAGAAATCCATCCACGGAAGCTGAGGGTTCTGATCATCTGGGTCACTTGCCCTAAAGACACTGATGAGCCATTCAAGAAGATGAGACAGACGCACAAGAAACAGTGGCAAAACCATACCTTCCTAAGAACATAACTGAGCAGTGAGTGGGTTGTTTGTGACAAGAATAAACTCTGACAACTTTAATGATCGGAGAAACTGACTAGGTTGGTGCAGGCAAAGATGAACGGCTTGTATCTGACCAATGATTGACAGAGGCAGAGAGAAGAAGAGAGGGTGCTGGGGTGGAATCGGCAAAGGCGCACGTGGTGAGGGCCCACAAGAGCAGCAGTAGTGCTCTGTCCGCTGTCTGCACAGCCAAGAATTCCAGTAGAATCAGAGTTGGAAGGAATCATGCCCATCATGTTTATCTAACTTACTTATAAAAACAGCTTCCGCTGTGATGTGGCGAGAGCCTGCTGGGTGCCTTGCAAACAGTTTCTCACCTAATCCTTTGCAGCAGTTCTACCAAAAAAGGTCTTGTTCAAGAACTCTGCTCAGTGTTATGTGGCAGCCTGGATGGGAGGGGAGTTTGGGGGAGAATGGATCCATGTATGGCTGAGTCGCTTTGCTGTGCCCCTGAAACTATCACAACATTGTTAATCAGCTATACTCCAATATAAAATTAAAAGTTAAAAAATTTTTTTTAAAAAAAGGCCTTGCTCTTTTCACTGCAGCCATCGTTTCCACAGCGTCGCTCACTGTGGGGTGCCACACCCTCCTCACCCACACCAAGAACAGCGCTCTCCTCACACGTGCAGTAGCCCATCCTCCTGTGGAATGCCTGCTTTCTCCAGTTCAGTCAAAGTTCCGGCTCCAACTGGCAATGGAACAGACTGGGAAAGCAAGTAGAGCCTGGATTCAGACAGATCTGCATTTGAATTCCAGCTCTCCCAGCTGTACAACTTGGAGGAAGTGTCTGTATTTATGTCTCTCTAAGCCTCGGTTTCCCCATTCTTGAAATTGACTTCCTGCTACCTAAGAGAGAGATGTTCCGACAATTTACCGAGATGATGCACGCAAGCAGGCAAGTTCAAGTGAGTCATTCACATTTGACTCTTTTTTTTCGAATTTTATTTTATTTACTTTTTTATACAGCAGGTTCTCACTAGTTATTTATTTTATACATATTAGTGTCTACATGTCAATCCCAATCTCCCAGTTCATCCCGCCACCGCCACCCCGCCACTTTCCCCCATTGGCATCCATACGTTTGTTCTCTACGTCTGTGTCTCTGTTTCTGCATATTTGACTCTGTGTCACTCTTTGCAGCTAACCACAATAAATGCAATCCTTCCAGTGATACTTCTTCAAGGCAGATAAAAGGACGGTAGCCTTCCAATGGCTTCCCTGTGCAAGAACGCTATCAGGAAAGTCCCTAACTCCTTAGCCCTGAACTGATTCTTGGTGACCACCTCCTTCCTTTCCATGTGTCACCAACCATCTGTTAAATAATTCCTTCCTGAATTTTGCCAGACACTTAAGTTGACTTGTCTGACCTCTTCTTTCTGAAAATTAGAACATGTGCCTACCTCCTGTCCCTTACGGTATTTTCTCCATGGTGTTTCCAATGTTATCAATGTCAGCCCCAGCTGTAATTCCCATTAGTTAGTTCCTGAGCTGAAAAAGATCTAAACCAGAGCACTTTTTTTAAAAACTTTTTATTTTATATTGGAGTATATTTGATTAACAATGTTGTGATAGTTTCAGGTGTACAGCAAAGTGATTCAGTTATACATATACATGTATCCTTTTTCAAATTCTTTTCCCATTTAGGTTGTTACATAATATTGAGCAGAGTTCCCTGTGCTATACAGTAGGTCCTTGTTGGTTATCCATTTTAAATATAGCAGTGTGTACATTAGACCAGAGCACTTTAATCCATTTTAAGTCAGGGCTGAATTTCAAGGAAAACCCAATGGGCAGGTCCATATGGCTGACCAGAACCTTGCTGACCAAAGTGTGGTCTAGGACCCGGCTGCCTTAGCATCCCTGGGACCTTATTAGAAATGCAACATTGTCCTGGCCCATCCGCCTCCTCTCCTCTTCCCTCCCCGTCCCACCTCAGACCAACTGATTCAGAATCTGTATTTTAAACAGATCCGCAGGTGACCCATGCACACGTTATAGGCTGAGAAGCCCTGAGCTAGGGCAGTAGTTCTCAGACTTGGCTGCACTTTAGAGTTAACTGGGAAATTTTCAAAAATGTCCTGGGTCTGGCCCCTTATCTCTAGAGAATCTTATTTAACCTGTCTGGAGCAGTGCTCAAGAGTGGGCGCTTTTAAAAAGTGCAGGCAGTGATTCTAATGTACAGCCAGGAGGCAAACCTCCCCCCTGCCCACCCGCCCTCAGGACTGGAACTCCTCCATTCAAACGGGCATGACCTCATATACCAGGACCACAGTGGGCCCGCAGCTGGAGGTCAACGGGCCACAGCTGTGGAGAGAGAAGTGCCCCAGAAACTGGGGACCTAGAATGGCTTGATAAATATATCCTCGTAAACACGCGTACATTGATACAGTCTCATTAAAGTACAGTCACATGCTGTGTTTATAACGACAGAGCTGCCAAAAAATGGGCGTCAGTAAAACAAATAGTATTGTCACAATGGTTATTATTACTGTAACAAAACTTTAACATTTCTTACCCCTCTGCCAATGCAATCACAATGCATAATGCATTTGAGATTACTTCCAGCTGTCTCCTACTCTATGAATGGGGACGTTTCTGTGCACACAGCATTCAGACGCTGTGTACATTTGCATGATAAGCAGCCATCTTCCCATTCATGAGCAGAGGCTCATAGCTGGGGATGGCCCTTCAGCGGCCACCCTGATGGCCTCAAACTTGCCAGGAGGCCCCCTTCCTGAGCCTGATAGGTCGGGACCTTTGGGAGGTAAGTAAGGCAGGAGCTAAGGCAGAAAAGATCTTGCATCAGAAAACTGCATTTCAAGTTCTTGTTATGCCACCCAGGCCCTGGTTAGCATGGTACACTGTGTTCTGCTGTGTAATTGAGGTGAATATACCTGTCCTGACCACCTGAAGTGACTATTGTGAGGCTCAAATAAAACAGTGCATAAAAGCGAGGTGTATAACAGCAGAAGACACTAATACTATAAGGAATTGGACTAACTACTGTATTAGTAGCAATAGTAGTGACAAGAGCTGTGCTACTACCGCAAAAGGAGGGAGAAGAATCCGTCTTCAAAACACTTATAGTTTCCTGGGGTTTTTGTAAAGAGAGAATACATAGATGAAAGGATGGAAAGATGGATGGATGAACAGGTAGATGGATGGATAGGTGGATGAGTGGGTAGATGGATAAATAAAAGGAAAGAAGGGAAGAAAGAAGGAAGGAAGGAATTGATGGGTGAACAAGTAGACAAATGAATGGGTGAGTGGGTGGATGGATGGATGGGTGGGTAGATGGATAAATAAAAAGAAAGAAGGGAAGAAATAAGGAAGGAAGGAACTGATGGGTGAACAAGTAGACAAATGAATGGGTGAGTGGGTGGATGGATGGATGGGTGGGTAGATGGATGAGTGGGTAGAAAGAAAGAAGGAAGGAATAAAGGAAGGAAGAGTAGGTAGGTGAGTGGGTGGATGGATGGATGGGTGGGTAGATGGATGAGTGGGTGGAAAGAAAGAAGGAAGGAATAAAGGAAGGAAGAGTAGGTAGGTGGGTGGGTGGATGGATGGATGGGTGGGTAGATGGATGAGTGGGTGGAAAGAAAGAAGGAAGGAATAAAGGAAGGAAGAGTAGGTAGGTGGGTGGGCGGAGGGACGAATGGATGATAGGTAGACAGATAGATGGGTGGATGAATGAATGCATAAATGAATGAGTGGATGCATGGAAGGATGGATGGAGGAATGGACGGGTGATGGATGGGCGGAGGGATGGATGAATGCAATGTTGCTTCACATGCAGCCCACCTCCCACTCTTACTACTTGGCCTCTCACAGCTTTAAGTCAATCATCTGAATGCCTTCTGGGTCAAGTACAACCATTTTGGTACAGCCTGCAAGGCCTCTGTTATCTGTCCAGAGCTATCGTCTCCACCCTCACTTGGTTCTATTCCCCAAGCTTTCCCACCACCCCACAGCCTGTGCTTTCTCATCTCCATTTCTTGGCTGTTAGCGTACTTGACTCTGTAAGCCAAACTGGGTGCCAAGCCCAGCTTCTGTTTGGAAGTCTTCCCTCGTTCAGTCAGTCCAAAGGAATCCTTCCCTCCTCTCCCATCATGACAGCTTATTTGTTTCTATCTTACAGACTGTCTACCTTTCTGCAGATGTGCCTTACCTCCCTCACTTAAAGGAGAGGGAAGGAACCAGCATTTACTGAGCAACTGGGCACCCTCATGTAGTCCTATTAACAACCCTGCAAGGGAGGTATTACTGTTCTTGTTTTAGCAAAGCAGTGAGGCGGACTCTCAGAGGCCCACTGACTTGTCTGAGGTAGATCAGTGGGGTAACTGGGATTTGAACCCAGGTCTTCTGACTCCATATGTCTATCAT
This sequence comes from Globicephala melas, assembly GCF_963455315.2. Lineage (NCBI taxonomy): Eukaryota > Metazoa > Chordata > Mammalia > Artiodactyla > Delphinidae > Globicephala > Globicephala melas. Next base: position 169,964,567 of record NC_083315.2, on the reverse strand, counting down.
TCTCTCTCCACTGTAATCACCAGGAGTGGCCTAAACGCCTAGAGGACACTGTTTATATCGTGGGTGATTCACCTGTAAAACGGAGGTAATTATAGCAGTGGGGGGACAAAACCTGGAAAGAGTAGCTGGCTATCAATGTTACTTATTATATAAACATTATTCTTCTGCATCGTGGACCCCTACCTGCACAGAGTAAGCTGTCAGTAGAGATTAATCATTATAACTATTGAAATTAAAGTCAGTGCACTAAGATCTGATTCTATGGGGAACATTAGCTGGTCAGTTACCTAGGAAAGCCCATGAAAGTAGAAAATCATATGAACCATAATATCTTCATTTTCATTTACAACATACGATGTACTTTAACTTACCAAATGTTTGCCTTAGGACTCATGCCTTTTCTTTGGGTATGGAATGTCCCCAGTCTGGTTTCCATAAACCACACCCATAATGCCATGCCTGTGATTTCCAGTTTGGGTTTCTTTCAAGTGTGGCTGGAACATGAAGGTACACACCATGTAACCAGCATTCAGAATCCTTCTAAACTGTCATCCTTTTCCCCCCAAGCCTTTAGCATTATCTGATCCACACCTAATCTGACAACAGTTTCTGTAGTGACCTCCCTTGATAAGATCTTTTGAAAACTTTCATCTCAAATTCCATAGAAACAACTTCTCTTCACACTATTTCACTGGCTTACATGGAATATGGAGTATTTAATTAAATGAGCTCAGTACCATAAAGGAGCCCCTGTGGCCAGGAGGACTGGGTACAAACCAAGTGACTCTTAATAGGCAAGCAGGTCCTCTGGTAGGATGCATGTGGGGCAGGCGTAGCAAAGAGCAGGCCGGCCAGAGGTGGTCAGCAGGCCCTATGCAGATGTTGGGATGGGTTAAGTGAGAACTGAGAAGCAGCAGTTGATTCACAGATTGAGTGCAGTTAAGAGAGCATCTCCGGCAATTCACTGGGATGCAGTGGAAATAGCACTGGCCTGAGACTTCTTTAATGCCACCAGCAAACTGCCGGGGCTGAAAGTGGGTGGGGTGGGGTGGGGGGAGGTAGAAGAGACCTGCTTGGGAGTTGGCTTGGCCCAGATCTGTATCTACCTCCTCACTTACCAGCTGTGACCTTGAGCAAGCCAATTTTCCCCTTGGTGAAAACGGTGATGCCACTGCTCTTGCCAAGCTTTTGCTGGGAACCGAGGGAGATGATACAGAGGAGGTGCTGAGCGCATAGTGGGTGCTCCCCAAACAGGAGCTGATGCTACAATTTTAATCCTTGGGATTTCTGATACCGCAACTCTCATTAAGTGGGTGGAGAGAGAAATCTTAGCTCTCCCCCTCCCCTGCGTGAAGAATTCTCTGAGTATCCTTTGCAAAATTAGCATTTACAAACCCTTCAGAGCCTCAAAAACCCGAGACCACTTACCCTGTTTGCACTTGCAAATTGTTTTCCTTTGAATTTGAAAAAAAATGCACACGTGCACACACACTATTAGGATCCGCTACTCTATACAAATGGAAGGTCAGACTGCACCCTCTCTGGTTTCAGGCAACACTCCTATTTTAATTGCAAATCCATAAGCCTCTTTTGTGAATTGCATTTGGTTTTTAAAGGAAAATAGGTGCGTAAGTCACAGGATCATTTGCAGAAGTCACATCACAGAGGCATTTTCTAATGCACATAACCGGATAATATGGTAATCAAACTAAATCGGTGGCAGAATGCTTTGAAACCTTAAATAAGATCTAAATCGCAATTGTTCTAAAATTTACAGTTGATCGAATTTTTTACCCTAAGTCACACTGAAATGTATTTTCTTTGTTTTTCATTTTGGCAGAAAGAGGGAGTAACTTGGGAGTTAATCTTTTCAAAGATGTTTGACTGGAGCAAGTTGCAATAAAATATGCATAATATGAACTTAATAAAAAGTAACACTTCTTCTATAAATTGCTTCATTGAGATATAGAAACATATAACCCATAAGATGCATACAAGAAATGGAATGAAACCCAAGTTACCTTTATTGTCAGTTTTTATTTCTGCAGTGGTCTAAAATTGAAGATAATGATTACTCATGGAAAAAAAAAACTTTATCAAATGCAACATCAACATTGTTGGTGGCATTTTCTGACTCATGGGTGGATTTGTGGTCCTGGAGAGGTGCCTAGACATTGTAATTCACAAGAATTATAATTAACAAGGAAAAATTACTCATTTATTTACATTCCCATTTGAACACTAGATAAATTATTTGCTAAAAGCCCCTTAATGATCCCAAAGTACGTAATTATCTAGTACATTGGTCCCAATTTCAGAGGATAAAAACTATAGCAAAATGACTTTTTTCCCCTTAAATCTGTTCCTCACAACTCCTGCTAGACATTTCTTTTATGGTTTTTTAAAAGTTATATTGGTTTTTTTAAATATCAAAATATTTTATGCAAAATATTTCATTTTTAAAAATTCACTCTCGCTCTTGGGAGAGTGTATGTGCAATTGTTAAAGATATAGTGCAGATTGCAATAAATTCTGAAATTAACACTGAATATATTTTCATATTATGTTTACATATGGGTAGGTTTTTTTTAGACTCCCTATCTTTTTTAGATTTATGAGATTCTCTACAATAAGATTTTGTGTGAGTATATTTAAATTTCATATGTGTATATATTTATACACACACAGAGCAAGATTACATACTTGCTTTAATTTCTCCCAATCTTAAAAACTCATAAAATATTTAAGCTGTTTCAGGACCAGAATAGAAATGCCTCAAACTGTTGTTTAAAATTACATCCAACCTTCACCTACCCATGCTAATGAATGGGGCAGTGTAACTATGAGGAATATCAATCACAATTAACCAATGCACCGCGGCTCAATGGCTAACCTTGTTCTCTGCCTACTCCCTCCCTCCCCTTCCCACGTGACCTTAACTACAGCTGCTCAGAAAATGACTCATTGGTCCTCTTCCTCATCTCCTGTCATCTGACAGATGAAACCTCCAGTAGGGAATAAGATGATCAAAGGGAGAGTAGAATGAATAATCTGTAAATGGTGGCAAACAACTAGGGGTCAGTTGATTTAAAGGTTTCCATGCCTTCATTTATTCATTTAATATTTATGGAGCACTTATGTGTGATGTATTGGCCAGTGACTGGGGCTACAGCAATGAACACATTGAGCCTTCTCCCTCCTTTTATGGTGTCTGTGTTATAGGAGAGGAAACAGGTGCCAAAACACATAACTGTAGAATTAATAACAGCCCTGAAACACAGAATAAGAAAACACACAGTATGTAATGAAAGGATACACCTGCGGGTCTAGCCTAGTCTGCATGGGGGTAGGGGAAGAGGGGGTCAGGAAATATCATCTCCTGGGAAGGGCCCCTCATGCTAAATACAACGGGTAGATGGTAGGAGTGGTGGGGGTCCAGGCAAGAGATACAGCCTGCATGAAGGTCCTGGACAAAGAAGCACCTCGGGACATCAAAGGGAAGAGAGGCAGCCAGGGTGGCTGGGGCATAGCTAGCATGGCGACTGTGCTACTAAATGAATTTGGAAACTGGCACTGTAAAGCCAAGTGAGAAGTTGGATTTGATCCTGGTTGCCACTAAGGGCTGAAGTATAGGGGACCTTGACCATGTGGACATGACCACACCTACGTGTTTCAAGGCTTGCTCTGACCACCATGTGCAGGACAAATCAGAGAGGTCAAGAGCTAAAATGTGGACGTTGGCCTAGAGGCCATTGCAACATTCCAGATGAGAGATGATGGTGGCCTGAAGCTAGAGTGAGGTGGAGAGAGTTGGGAAGAATCCATGCCTCTGGAAAAGGCCACTTGGGTGTTAATCACAAGCTTTTGGCTTGTAACCAAAAGCCACTGCAAGGGTTACAGAGTGAATGCAGGTACAATGTGCATGTCTCACTTCACACATCTGTTATGCACTGAATTGTGTGCCCCCAAAATTCATATATTGAAGCCTTAACCCCCAGTACTGTTACCAAACAAAGTTCGTGTGCCTGACGCACAGTGACGCCAAATAAACTGAAACGTTGGAGTTTGGAGCAGAGAAAGTTTTATTGCAGAGGCCCAAGCAAGGAGAATGGGTGGCTCCTGTTTAAAGACCCTGAACTCCCCAATGGTTTGGGGGAAAAAGGTTTTATAGACGACATTTGGAGTGAAGGCTGCAGGATGTGTGACTTTCTTCTGATTGGTTGGTGGTAAGGTAGCAGGGCGGTGCTCTGGGAATCTTGTGCTCAGCCTGAAGTTACCATCCTCCACATGGGTGGAGGCCTTAGTTCCTGCAGAAGAACTCAAAGATATTGTTATTATGTATATCCCTTCAGGAAGAACTGGGACCCTGTCGCATCGCTGTTGTTTCTTGACTGCTTCTCCCTAGTCTCTGCATCCCCTGCCTTCCCTGATTAGCAAATGTTTAAATATGTCCTTTGGAACTCATGAAGGTCAAGGAGGTTGAATGAAGCCTATTTCCTACAAGCAAGAAATGGGGGACACAGAAAGGATTTGTACCCAGGAGCCCTACATGGTCCTGCTTGGTTTTAGTACCTCAGAATATGATTGTATTTGGACATAGGTTTTTAAAAGAGATAATTAAGTTAAAATAACGCCATTAGGGCCAGTCCTAATTCAATCAGGACATTAGGATGCAGAGAGAGATACCAAGGATTCGAGCGCATGTGAAAAGGCAGAAAGAGGGGGTCATCTGCAAGCTGAGGAGAGGCCTCAGGAGAAACCAAACCTGCCAATACCTAGATCTTGGACCTCCAGCCTCCAGAACCATGAGAAAATGTATTTCTGTTGTTTAAGCTCCCTGTTCTGTACCATTATGTGATGCCAACCCAAGGAAACTAATAGAACATCTGTACAGAATCCATAAGTGTAAGATTTGGAGGATAAAGTAAATAGCAGTGATGAGCATTTTTTCCACCTTACCTCACATACAGATTAATGAAACACACGCTCTTTGTGGCTGTGGCATTCCAAGGATGAACAGCTGGGATTTCCTCAGTGGCCGATTAAAAGGGTGAAAACGTTTCTTTGTCAATGAAATAGAGAGAAACTTCACTAGCATTCTTGCAGATAAAATACTAATGGAAGGAACCACAGGGAAAGCCTGGGAATGCTCCACAATTGAGGGAGAACCAGCGGTGAGCTAGAAAACCTTCCAGTCTGGAAGCTTTATAGACATCAGATAAGGAAACAGGGTGGCAGCCTCTGCCAGAAGTCTCTGTGGTGGACTTGATATGGAAATAAATCGATATGAGAATCTGTAATAGGAAAAGGAAAAAAATCTGTTATTACACATCTATCCATTTATCCATCCCTCTAACCATACATCAGTCCATTCTATTCTTGCAGTTGCTGCTGCATTTCCAAATAAGTTGCAGACATAAGTATGCTTTATCCCTAAAAACGGCAACATGCCTATCATTAACTCAAGATCAACCTTTGCTTTTGGTTCTTTTTAGAGGTGAAATTTACATAAAGTGAAATGAACAAACCTTTAAAAAATTTAAACAGTGTTATTGGAGCTTAATTGACATACAATAAACACTATATTTAAATATATATTTTGATAAGTTTTGATATATACACATACTCCTGAGACTATTTTCCACAATCAAGGTAATGAACATATCCACCACCCCAAAAGACTCTTGTGCCCTTTGTAAGCTCTTCCTCCCTGCCCACCACAGGCAAGAACAGATATGCTTTATGCCACTATAGAGTAGTTTTTATTTTCTAAAGTTTTATATAAATAGAATCATATGGTATATACTCTCATTTTTCCTGGCTTTCTTTTTTCTTAACACAGCATAATTATTTTGAAACATCTAAATAGTTTATCAATAGTTTATTCACTTCATTGCTGAGATTCATTTGTCTAGATATAGCACAGTCTTTCACCTGTTGATGGACATTTGGGTGACTTCCAGTTTGGGGTTATTTAAGGCTACAGTGAACATTCATTCATGTCCATCTTTTCATTTGATCATGTGATCATGTGCTTTCCCTTCTCTTGGGCAAATACCTAGAAGTAGAATGGCAACATCATAAAGTAGGTGAATGATTAACTTTTGAAGAAACTGGCAAACTGTTTTCCAGAGTCATCGTACCTATTGGAAGTGTATGAGAGTTCTGGTTGCTCCACATCTTGAAAATATTTTACTTATTATGAATCCTTTAAATTTTAGCTATTCTAATAGGTGTGTTTAGTATCTTATTGTGGTTTCAATTTGTATTTCCTTAAAGACGGATGTCTAGCATCTTTTCATGTGTTTACTACCTGTATTTTTTCATGTGTTATTTACCATCTGTATCTCTTCTTTGGTGAAGTGTCTGTTCAAATCTGTTATTTATTTTTTATTCAGTTGTTTGTGTTCTTATTGTTGAGTCTGGAGAGTTCTTTATGTATTCTGAGTACAAATCCTTTATCAGATGACTTGCAAATCGTTTCTCCTAGGCTGCAACTTATCTTTTCATTTACTTAATAGTGTTTTTCAAGGAGCAGATTGTAAGGATTTTGAATCATTTGTCAACTTGTTCTTTTATGAATCATGTTTTTGTTATCGTATCTAAGAAATCTTTTCTTAATCCAAGGTCACAAATGTTTTTTTTCTTCTAGAAGTTTTATGAACTTTTAGGTTTTACTAAATGTAATGTTATGTCACATGGTCCAACTTGAGTTAATTTTTGTTATGATGCAAGGTATAGATTGAAGTCCTTTTTTCTTTCTTTTTTTTTTTTTTGCGTATGGGTAGACTAAACTTCCTGGACTCCTGGGCTCTGTATTCTGTCTTATTGCTCTAGTTGTCTATCTTGATTGCTATAGCTTTTTAAAAAGACTTGAAATCATGTAGTGTTAGCCAACAAACATACTTCTTTCCCAAAGCTGTTTGGGCTATTCTAGGTCATTTCCATTTCCATATGAATTTCAGAATCAGCTCATAAATTTCTCTACTAAGCCTGCTGTGATTTTGATTTTGTTAAATTTACAGGTCATTTTTGAAATAAATACACTTTAATAATAATGAGTCTTCCAAAGAGGTGTTTAGACCATTTACATTTAGTGTAATTACTGATATGGCTGAGTTTCAATCTACAATATTGCTACTGATTTTTTCATTTGTCCTTTCTTCCCCTTTTCCTCTTTTTCTGCCTTATCTTGAGTTCAGTGAATTTATTTAATAATTTTATTTTGTCTCCTTGTTGGTCTATTAGCTATAACTCTTTGATTTTTTATTTTATGGTGGCTTTAGGGATAACAGTAAACATCTTTAACTTAACACAGTCTACTATTAAGTGGTATGTATCATGCCATGGAGCATAAGAACCTTACAAGAGTATCCCTCCATTCCTCCCTTCCTGATCTTTGTGTATTGTCATACATTTTACTCTTATATGTGTTATAAGCACCACACTATATTGTTATTATTTTTGTTTAAACACTCAGTTCTCTTTTTAAAGGAGTTTAATAATAAGGATGTTTGTACATTCACCTATATAAACATACAAGCATCCACAATTTCCAATGCTCTTTATTCCTTTGTGTAGTCCCAGATTTTCATCTGGAATCATTTTCTTCTACCTAAAGGATTTTCTTTAACTTTTTTTTAGTGTAGGTCTACACTACATGATGATAATTTCCTTCTACTTTTGTTTGTCCAAAAATATAAGAGTTATAGTTGTTCCTCATCCTTGATAACACTTGGTAGTTATCCATCTTTTTTTTTAATAAATTTATTTATTTATTTACCTTTTGCTGCCTTGGGTCTTTGTTGCTGCACACAGGCTTTTCTCTAGCTGTGGCAAGTGAGGGCTACTCTTCGCTGCAGTGTGCGGGCTTCTCATTGCAGTGGCTTCTGTTGTTGCAGAACATGGGCTCTAAACATGTGGGCTTCAGTAACTGTGGCACGCAGGTTCAGTAGTTGTGGTGCACAGGCTTAGTTGCTCTGTGGCAGGTGGGATCTTCCCAGACCAGGGCTCGAACTCATGTCCCCTGCATTGGCAGGTGGATTCTTAACCACTGCACCACCAGGGAAGCCCATAGTTATTCATCTTTTTACTTGGAGATTCTAATCAGTGTGTAGGGGTATCTATCTCATTATTTAATCACATTTCTCAAATAACTCATGATGTTGAGAATGTTTCCATGTGCTTATTGGTCATTCATATAGATTCCGTCATGAAGTGCCTATTTAAATCTTTTTCCCATATTGTGGTCACTTTTAATTTTCAAAGTTCCCTGAAAACACTGAGATGATAAACAGCCTGCTGGATTAAACAATATCTAGACACATGCATGGAATTTCCTTCAAGAAATCACTTGTGAATCCACAGAGATGGAGCAAGAAACAAGTTATATCTAATGACATTGCTTATCACTCTGCAGATGGTCATAGTACACATTTTTTAGATGCTTTTTCTGGAAATTTTCAAACTTACATGAAAGTAGAAAGAAAAGTGTAAGGAATTCCTATGTAACCATCATCCAGCTTTAACAAGTAACAACATTTTGCTGAACTTGTTCATTTACCACCTTTTTGTTTTTGTTTTTGCTGGCATATTTTAAAACAAACCCCAGATGTCATACAATTTCATCCATCAATGGCATACCATTTTGACAGCTAGAACTTAAGTTATTCATTCAGGCTTTTTATATAGTTATACATATAGGACCAGGGGCTCTTAATGGAAAGAGGTCTAGGTCCAACCTTTTCCCCGTTTAGAGAATGGAAACATATGATTTGAAGCAAACTTTGACATTTAACTTGAGCCACAAAGCCCATGTCTTAATGATGTTGTCCCATAATACCATCTGTTGCCCTTGGTCTCTTCAAATGGGAAAGAAGGTAATATAGACATTATTTTTCTGAGTTTATTAAAAATTCATTTGAAAATCAAGGCTCATTAGTAACCTATAATGGAATATAATCTGAAAAAAAGAAGAATCACTATGCTGTACACCTGAAATTAATGCAATATTGTAAATCAACTATAATTTTAAAAAAAAGAAAATTAAGGCTAACCTACTTTAAGAATGATAGCCTATGGTGTCCCTTATACCCCATACATAATTAGTAGTTATTTTCTAGTTCTGTGGGCTCACATCTTATGAGGGAAAGAAAGCATTCAACGTTCTGTGAGTATTATATAAAAATCACATCTCTTAAGATAACCAACGGCAGAAAATATGGTCAGATATGCCTCCTTCCTTTCTTCTATACCAGAGTTCTCAACCTCAGCACTATGGACATTTGGTTCTGATAATTCTTAGTTGCAGGGGGCTGTCCAGGGCATTGTAGGAGGTACAGCAGCATACCTGGCTGGCTTCTACCTATTACATGCCAGTAGCAGTTTCCCGGTGGTGACAACTAAATATCTCCAGATATTTCCAAACATCATCCCTGGGGGTGGGGAGCAAATCACTCCTGGTTGAGGACCCCTGCTCTATAGATATGACATTTTGGGCAGATGCAGTTCACTCACTCAGATGAGTGTCAGTGTCTCATGGCCTTGGTTTCCTTGCCTGTGAAATAGGAATGATTTTGATTTTGTTAAATCTATAGATTAACTTTGGAATAAACACATTTATAGTAATAATGAGTCTTGCCATGAGGTGCTTAGATCATTTACATTTAGACCATCAGTGTAATTACTGATATGGTTGAGTTTCAATTTATAAGATTGCTACTTTTTTTTTTTTTTTTTTTTTTTTTTTGCGGTACGCGGGCCTCTCACCGCTGTGGCCTCTCCCGCTGCAGAGCACAGGCTCCGGACGCGCAGGCTCAGCGGCCATGTCTCACGGGCCCAGCCGCTCCGCGGCACGCGGGATCCTCCTGGACCGGGGCACGAACCCACGTCCCCTGCATCGGCAGGCAGACTCCCAACCACTGCGCCACCAGGGAAGCCCGCTACTTATTTTTTTATTTGTCCTTCTTTGTTCCCCTTTTCCTCTTTTTCTGCCTTATTTTGAGCTCACTGAATTTATTTAATAATTTCATTTGATCTCCAGATGAGGGTGAAAGGTGTGTGAACATACCATATAAAAGGTTAACTGCTAAAAGATCATGAAATGGTTAGGATAGAGGTGTGGCTCTGCCTTAGGCACCGAGCAGAGAAGGGATCTATAAGAAAGTGGTGAGCATTCCTATGCCATCAAAATACTTATGGTGAAAAGAAGAAATAACGGCTTGAGTGTGTACCAGACCCTCAGAACTGGGCCAGGAACTGCACGAACTCAAATGCACAAGATGAGGTCCCCACCTTCCTGGAATCATACAAGGTAGTTTGTAACCAGGTCTATGAAGGCACCTCACCCAGTGCCTGGCACACAGTGGGTCTTCACCACATGGGATGATGAGAATGAGGATGAAGCAGAGCAAAGGGACACGGCAGAGATGGTGTAGGCCTTCAAAATAACAATAAGCCAGTGCCACCTGGCAAGCTGCCTGGAGGTGGGACAGTCTAATGACAGCACGGACGTCAAAGTCCAGTAAGGTTTGCATTTAAAGTCCACGTCTGCCTGTGCGGTTTGAGGCAAGTCACTAACCCTCTCTGAGCCTCAGTTCCATCCTCTGTCAAATAGATCATTATTCCTACTTACAGAACTATCGTGTCTGTCTAGCTTAGTGCTTAGAACACAGTGGTCCAAAATGTTTTCCATTAGTATTTACTAATATAATTATTATTATTTCAAACCAACTATGTAAGTGCTGAAATGATACTTATTCACAGTGATTCACAGTAATTTGGAACTGGTTAGTGTTAACTGGAAAATTTAATGGGGATTGGAAGAGAGATAAAGAGATAAAAGTAAGGAGAGACAGGCTAGCTACTTCATCCGTCCTTAAGGAGAGATGAAATCTCCCGGGAACGTTGGAACAGCTGGAAGTGGGCAGTAGTAGAATACAGGACAGCAGGGTCTGGGTGGACCAGAAATCAGGGGCAGCTTTACAGACCCCATAGAGACATTTGGATTTTTTGAACAATAGGAATTCAGGGTAGTCAATACCAAGCTTAACACTGGCGCAGATTTTAAACCCAAGGTTACTGGAAAACCCAGAAGGCACAGGAATCAAATGAAACGCACCCTCGCCCCAGGCCTCTCCTGTCTCTCTCAAGCAGTCTGTCTGTTCCCTTCAGTGCCTTTCTGGGGTCCCCTGCAAGTCCCGCTTTGAATTTTCCTGCGTTAGTCTCAGTTTAGCTTCTCGGAACCTGTGGTTATTAGTACATTACCAAGGAAACTCCTCATTTGAAGTGGGAACCACCTCTACAGGCTATAAATACAATGCAATTAGCCTCTCAAGTGCCTTATTATAAAATATATCAAGGACACCTACGTGGACTCACAGATTAGAGGATGGGATTTCTGTAGAGAGAAGGCCCTTTTTCAAAGGCTGACTTTTTATGGCATGTAGGGGGTAAAACAGAACAAACCCATAAATAATAAAAACTTATCTCAATCAGCAAACTTGGGCATGGCTTTTATTATCTGATTCTTCACTCTCCAAATCCTTGATTCATCAAATAGACATTTCAAGGGCCAAGCCTGGTTGTAGTTATCCAAATATAAGCACGGAGGTCTTTTGGTGCTGAATAATTAGTGGAAAGAAGTTGTTAAAGGGAAGGTAAATGTTACAGCCTTTGGGGAAAGTAATCCGGTGATGTTTCTTAATTTAAAAATATTTCTTTAATTGAGAAATGTAAAAATACACATACTCTTTGATCCAGAAATTCCACCTTTGGAAATGTATTCTACAGAAATGAGAGAGAATCTACAGGGATGTATGTGCATAAACATATGGTTAATGTAGAACTGTTTGTTGTAGCAAAAACTGAAACACTGTAAACGACAGTCTATCCATCAATAGTGAAATGAATAGATGTGCTAGGGTGTATCCATAATATGGAATATCGTGCAGCTTTTTGTTTTATGTAGGTGAGAACGCGAACACAGTCCCCCACTACCACAAATTATGCGGTCGAGTTTCCCACATTTGGGGAAATCACGGGGGTTGGCAGATCCAGAGTGCAATGGATAAGCCTCACTCTGGGAAAACCACCTTTGCGATCATGGTAACTCCCCTGCCAGGTAAGTATCATGCAGCTATTTTTATTTTTTACACTTTTTATTGAAGTATAGTTGATTTACAATGTTGTGTTAATTTCTGCTGTACAGCATAGTGATTCAGTTACACATATATACGCATTTTTTAAAAATATTTATTTAGTTGCCCCAGGTCTTAGTTGTGGCAGGCAGGCTCATTGATTGTGCATGCAAACTCTTAGTTGTGGCATGCATGTGGGATCTAGTTCCCTGACCAGGGATCAAACCTGGGCCCCCTGCATTGGGAGCTCGGAGTCTTAACCACTGTGCCACCAGGGAAGTCCTTGCGTACTTTTTTTTTTATATTCTTCTCCATTAAGGTTTATCACAGGATACTGAATATAGTTCCCTGTGCTATACAGCTGCACCTTGTTGTCTATCCATTCCATATATAAAAGCTTAACATCTGCTAACCCCAACCTACCACTTCATCCCTTCCCCAACTCCCTCCCCCTTGGCAACCAAAAGTCTGTTCTCTATGTCCGTGAGTCTGTTTCTGTTTTGTAGATAAGTTTATTTGTCTCACATTTTAGATTCCACATATACTATATCATATAGTATTTGTCTTTCTCTTTCTCTCTTCACTTATTATTATAATCTCTGGTTGCATCTATGTTGCTGCAGATGGCATTATTTCATTCTTTTTTAGGGCTGAGTAATACTCCATTGTGTATATGTACCACATCTTCTTTATCCATTCATCTGTTGGTGGACATCTAGGTTGCTTCCATGTCTTGACTACTGTAAATAGTGGCATGCAGCTTTTTAAGTGAATTAGGACAGCACGAATTAGAGTTATGTGCACTTACTGTGAAAACAGCAAGCTCTGGAGGGTCACTCATAGGATTGTTCTGTCTCTGAAAAAGAGAAAACAAAAAAGAAAGGAAAGAAGGGGGCTTCCCTGGTGGCACAGTGGTTGAGAGTCCGCCTGCCGATGCAGGGGACACGGGTTCGTGCCTCAGTCCGGAAAGATCCCACATGCCGCAGAGCGGCTGGGCCCGTGAGCCATGGCCGCTGAGCCTGCGCGTCCGGAGCCTGTGCTCCGCAGCGGGAGAGGCCACAACAGTGAGAGGCCCGCGAACCGCAAAAAAAAAAAAAAAAAAGTCTGCATCTCTGAAGTTGCTGTGTCCTTCTACGCTCACAGTAACATGCAGACTTCTCTACACAGAGCTCCGATTTCAAGGGGAGGGAGGAAGGGAGGGGCCAACACAAAATGTTCAGCACAAAAATATGCCCTCTGATCTTTCACCTCTAACATGGATCATGGAAAACTGTATCAGTGGCATCCCCTCTGTGTGGGCATACCCGTGAGGATTCTTTGGTAACAGACACAAAAAGGACACTGGCTCTAATCCCCAAAAAGGAAGTACAGGGACCAGGTGTGGCTGTCACAGGAGAAGGAACAGACTCAAAGAAAAAAGGAACCAGGATGAGTGTGAGGACCCCGTAGCAGGAACTACATGACCATGCTGTCATTTGGAGGAATCCACTGCAGCCACTTTTGCCCCTGTCCTGGCTCACTGAGACCAAGATTCAAAGTTGAGAGAGGGAGAAAAAGAGAGAGAGAGAGATGAAATATCTGATTGGCTCACCTTGGGTCACAAATTCATACATGGAGGGAGGGGCAAGTGACAGTCCAACAAGACCCCAGACAATGGGTAAGGGCAGTTCTCCAAAAGGATATAGGGGTGCTGTTCCCAGGAGAAGAGAAAAGTAACTGACAGTCCCAATACTGACTACAAAACGCCTTGAGAGCTTAGGTCCCAAGTGTGGCTTTTGAGTTGATGTCTCAAAGGCTGTCAGTTTCCATGAAATTACATTACAGCAGAGAAAAAGTTCAATGAGTTTACTTTGTGATGCAATAAAGAACTGTATTCGTCAATCCTTCTAGGAATGTCATAAAGAACCTACTCCAATGCCAGCACAAAAACCCAAGTTCAGAGAAGGTACCAGAAACATGCTCCCCAAAGACTCTAGGTTGAAGTAATGAAAATCAGACCAGCCCCCAGGACAAAAAATGAGGGACAAGAAAACCTTTGCTGAGATTTTTCAGGTGGAGAGGGAGAGGGCTCCCACTTCAGCTGGACCACATTCCCCAAAACACAGTTGTCAAAATTATCCAGGGGCACTTATTACCTAAGGGTAAGAAATTCAACCCTGATTTCATCTCTTAGTGACTCTGTGCATCTCTACCTTAATACTACAAAGTCTATATTTGGATTTAAAAAAAAAAAAAAAAACTAGGTTGGATGGGGAAAATAGGCAAGATATAAAATAGTTACTAATTTTAACACATTTTTTATAATGAAGGCGCTGCTTTGAAAATCTTCTGTTTCCACATATGTGGATGATTTAACTTGACTTACTAACTTCAGTAGAACTGAGAGATGTTTTTACTTCTGACACCTCCTAGGTTCTGCACATTACACAGCTCGGCTCACAGCTGTCACTGCGTGACCCCAGAAGGAGCCACCTTGAACGGATTTATTTCAAAAATTCTGGAAGGTGTGCACAGGGGCTTTGCAGACACTGCTCCCCAGAACTTCTCATAAGGGCCAGGTCTCCGGTCGATACCTCAGCAGCTGAATGACATTCTTAAACACACAGCCTCTGACACCGAAATGTGAAAAGAAACAGACCCCGGCAGCTCTGTTTTTTATGTCAAAAATTTCTGGAAGTATCGAGAGAGCCCCCTGAATCTTCACTGGTCTAGCATTCCCTGAGGGGCTGCAACCAGATGACACTGGTGCTCTGTTGGCAAGAGTTGGAGAGAAAAAAGAATTAATTCCTGAAAATGAACTTACACCATCATTTGGATTTCTGTTCCTGCAAACTCCCCGGAAGGGGTGAGCAAAGGCAATCATGCCATCTCGTTTCTCATCACAAGTCCAGTGAAACAACCCCAAGTATTTTCCCGACTGGAAGAGTTTACAGTCAAGTCAAGAATGACATGCGTTTGATTGACACTCCTTTCCTCTGGAGCCAAACCCTGCACTCCTGTGATCGGCTCCTGGAACCTTCGAGTTCTGTCAGAATTCCCTGACCCTGAGGAAACTGCATCATTCCAAAGTCCAGGAATGTCCTTGACAGCTGTCTGCCGCCACCCCAGCCAGGGGTCCTCGGATCAGCACAAGCATCCCTTGGAAATGTTTGTCCTGGCAATGAGGGAAAACTAGCCAAACCTTGGGATGACCACAGTGGGGTCCTCTTCAGCAGACTTCCTGCAGAGGACCTCGCACAGAATCTGACAATTTAGAGACACGAGGCACACCCTGGCAGTGAACCCCCGACCGTCCACTGTCCTGAAGCCCAGGTGATGGCTCTGCCTGAAACAGCCCAGAACTGGCAACTTTGGCCCCGAGGGCAGGAACTCTGTCTCCAGGACTAGGGCAACCTCTCCGATCAACTCTCTGAGATTCAGTGAAGGTATGAACATCTTAATCGAGTCATGCAAAAGCAAGTAAATCAACAGATAAAGGAATAGTGGACGAGGCGGCTATTTCTTTCTGCAGACTGTCTCTGATTCTTGTGTGCATTTCTTTCCGGAACTTTATTCCAAGCCCGGAGATTGCTGTCTATGTCACACTGTTGCCGTGAGAAGCCAGCCCTGCTCTCTGTGGCTGGGTGTTCGGAGGGAGGGATAGGATTTCACCCTCAGAAATCAAAGTGATCCATCAATCAAATTCAGCTGCCCCAGAAAAAACTTAGTATCTAAAGATCAAACGCTAACGCTCAAAGGCTAACGCTCAAAGGAGTTTGCAGAATTGCACGCACTGGGCTACCCCCTTAGAGTTAATATTTGTGTTACCCCTACCTTCTCGAGATGACTAACCATAAAACCCACGGGAAGGAAAGAGGGCTGTGGATTTGTTGCCACTGTTGCAAGGAAGAAAGAGCAGGTATTGAGAAGTCAGGGAAGTTTACACCAGGAAAGAAAGCGATGGGGCGTATAACAACTTTCTTTCAAGGACTGAAGAGCTGACAGAGAACGTGGATTAGGGGTCTCAAACGCAAAGGCTTGCCAGGGCTGGGTGTGTAAGCCTCCAAGTATAACGAAAACCATCGATGGAGGAGGCATGCTCATCCCAACAGGGCCACTGTGACCTGGCTCTGGGGCATTCACAGTTGCCAGAAATCCAACTGATGATATGAAATCTACAGTTTTTAAAAAATCAACGTATATACATTACTGTATATAAAATACATAATCAACAAGGACCTACTGTATAGCACGGGGAACTCTACTCAATATTCTGTAATAGCCTATATTGGGAAAGGAATCTGAAAGAGAATAGATGTATGTACATGTGTAACTGAATGACTTTGCTGTACACCTGAAACTAACACAACATTGTCAATCAACTATACCCCAATGTAAAATAAAATTAAAAATAATTTTTTTAATAAAGAATATCAACAAATTCAACTTTTACAAATCTCATTGGCTGGGTCCCAATTGGGAAGGCAAGATAAAGCTGGTGGTTCCGAACTGAAACTCAGCTTTGATACCTTTAGAGGAGACTAATGCTGCATAACCCCAGAGGTCCACCTGGGGGCAAAGGAGGCAGCCTCCAAACAGGCCCATTTGGGATGAATGTCAGGAAGCTTTTTCTCCCAGTGGAATTCTCTATCTCAGAAGGCGGGAGTCCACTTTGAAAATGGACAACCCATGGGGAACCCGCAGGCAGGCTCATAAAGGAACCGTAAAATCTCTTCTAATAAAGGCTAAAATTTTATTAAGTTCTTATTATGCACCAGACACTACTCTGAGAGCATATAGCTATACAACGTTTTCGTTCTATAATTAACCTTAGTGAACTTTATCACCAAAGAATCGACTCAGTTGCTCTACACAGAGCAAAGGCTAAGACTTAGCAATACATTCCGACAATTGAAGGAAGACTGTGGCCCCGCCTTTGGGGAGGGGGAGGGGCTGGGAGGGCGGCAGTAGGACCACGCTGGCCCTAAGGGTTTTGGTAAAGTGTCCAAAGGGTCATGAGAAGTCAGTAAGTGTTTAAAGGGCAGATGGGCTCAGCTCAGACTTGCATTTGGAAAGATCTTCTTGACTACAAATGATGTGGTCATGAATCTAGAGGACTGAAAGGGTTGGGTCTTTATCTCCTCTTCTTTTTCCATTCCTGGACTCTACATGGAGCCTTTCCCTTCCACAATAAGAAGAATTAAATGCTGCATATACAGTAAAATATGACTGATTGGATCCGACTCATTTTCACTTTCAGACCTTCTCCATGTCACCTCTGGCCCAGGCCCCCATCCCCTCTCTCTGCCACTGAATAGCCTCTGTCTTTTCTCTCCACTTCTATCTTCAGCCTGACATACACTCTTCCCCCAGCAGCTGGAGAGAGACGTTGGAAAATACAGCCCCCTGTTCAAAACCGTAAAATTCCTTCCCGTTGCCAAGACCTCACCAGGATCTCCCGGAATCCTGCCTTCCCTCCAGCTACACTGGCCTCCTGTGGTCCCTTCAAATTCCCACCCATGCTTCTACCTCGGGTCCTTGTATCTGGGGCTCCCTCTGCCAGAGATGCTTGGCATCCAGGAATCCATGTGGCTGCCCTCACTCATCCCCCGTAGGACTTTCTTCAATGCTCAGCCTTGCAGAAAATCTCTTCCTGACCAACCCTACCTAAACTTGTCCACCCCTGTGCCTCTTTCCCTGGTTTCTCTCTCTCCACAGCACTCCTCACATCTAACATTATTATATGCAGGGACTTTATCCACACCATATCCCTACTATTTGGAACAGCACTGCCTATAGTAGGGGCTCAGTGAATACTTACTGGATTTGTTTGTGAGCAAATGATTTCAACTGGGCTGATACTTGCCTTTAGATCTATTAACATACTTATTGAATTAACATATTAAATAGAAGCAGAAGATGCTTTAAAAACTTAAGATGATTGCGCATCCGGAGCCCATGCTCCGCAACGGGAGAGGCCACAACAGTGAGAGGCCCGCATACCGCAAAAAAACAAAAAACAAACAAACAAAAAAACCTAAGAAGAAGCTATTTTAGGCATCTTCTACCTTTTAGGAACCCTTTTAAACTATGACTCTTCTTATCTCTTCTTTTATAGTTATGAAATCTACATACAAGAGAGTGTCTAATGTATATGTTCAGTTTCATTTAGTTCTGCTAGTAATAAAATAAATATGTACCACCTCCCAAAACAAAAATATAGGCGGCACCCCCAGTATGCCACCCCTGCCAACCTCAGCCTCCTTTTTCCCCAGAGAGGTACCCACTACCCCAAATTTTGTGTTAATCATATACTTGTTTTTTCTTCACGGTTTTGCCAATTGCCTTTTTGGTCTCAAACAATAGACTTTATTTTGCCTTAAAAAAATTTTATATAAATGAAACCAGTTCCTGCTTTTAATTGAGTTTCTGTTCTTTGTTCAGGTTCATGATGTGCTGGGGTTACTGCCCTGTCTTTGTCTTGCCTTGTAGTTTTCCATTGTATGGATATACCACGATTGCTTATCTATTCTATATTTGATGGACATTCTTGTTCATATCTCCTGGAACACATGTGAAAGAGATTCCCTTCCCAAATGTTACCATTTTCTGTGGATGAAATATGTCAGGAAGCACCATTTTTCAGCTACACCATCCACTAGAGTGATTATTTAAATTGAAATGAATTAAAATTGGATAAACTGTAAAGTTCGTTTCCTTGGTTACCCTAGCCGTATTTTAAGCGCTCAGCAGCCATGTGTGGCTCGATGGCTACCATATTGGAGGGCAGATATAGAACATTTCCATCATCACAGAAAGACTCAGTGGACATCTCAAGTCTACAGGACCTCAGTAGGAATGGAAGTGCTTGACCATGAGGTATGCAAATATTCAGCTTCACTAGGACTACCAGGATGCTAGTACAAGTCTACACGCTCACCAGCAGAACCAAGGCCCCTGCTCCTCCATGATAGGTATTTGTCATTCTAATTATATATATATATCCTAGTATATTCATGTTATCCTCTAAGTTTCTGTCTTGTGCTTTTTGTCTTTTGCCTTATGTTTTGTACCTTGTTTAAGAAAACCTCTCCAAAGTTCACGAAGACAGTCTCCTATGAGTTTTACATTTTGCCACTTATGTCCTAAATTCTCTTGGAACTGAATTTTTGTGTGTGGTGAGAATGAGAGACCCATATTTTTACCCAGTTGTCCCAAATTACCAAATTCAATAATTTCTACAGTGTTTCTCAATACCAGCCCTATTGTAAATCAAGTTCCCATATATGTATGAGCTTCTGGGCTCTGTATTGTATTCCATCAATACTTGGTTGGGTCTTTTATAACTTAAAGTAAGTTTTTCTGTCTGTGAGATCAAAGTTCCCCATTTCATTTTCTTCTTCCAAAGAGTGTTGACTCTTCTTGGCCCTTACCTCTTCCATACACCTTTTAGAATCAGTTTGTTGTCTTAAAAAAAAAAAAAATCCGGACTTCCCTGGTGGCACAGTGGTTAAGAATCTGCCTGCCTATGCAGGGGACATGGGTTCGAGCCCTGGTCCGGGAAGATCCCACATGCCATGGAGCAACTAAGCCCACAAGCCTAAACTATGGAGCCCATGAGCCACAAACTGAAGCCCACGTGCCTAGAGTCTGTGCTCCTCAACAAGAGAAGCCACCGCAATGAGAAGCCCACGCACTGCAATGAAGAGTAGCCCCTGCTCGCCACAACTAGAGAAAGCCCACAAGAAGCAACAAAGACCCAACACAGCTATAAATAAATAAATAAATTTATTTAAAAAATATCCTCTTGGCACTTAGACTGGAAATTCATTGAATCTACACATCAGCTTGGAGAATTGTATCTTTACAGTATTGAGTCTTCCTCTTTAAGATGTGTCTTGAGTTGGGTAGCTTCAATTTCTTTCAGTAAACCTTTATAATTTCTTCCATAAAGGGCTTATCCATATTTTATCAAACTGATTTCTTGAAATTTTATAAATTATCTTCTATAAATAGATTTTTACTTACCTTTCCTAAGAGCTTTTGCTGATTTAAGGAAATGCAGTTGACTTCTACATTTTGGGTTCTATTCTATCAACCTTTTTGACTGCTAATTAATTCTCATGATTTATTTGTGGATTTGTTTTTTTTTAATGTAGACAATTATGCCATCTTCAAGTAATGAGAATTTTATTTCTTCATTTCCAATCTTTATATTTTATTTCTTTTCCCTCTTATTGATAACACCTTCAGTACAAAGTTGACTGCTTTGGTGACTGTATCCTCCTTGCTGCCTTGTTCTCTACTTAAAGATACTGCTTTCAACATTTAGCCATTAAATCTGATGTTTTCTGTAGAACTTTTTACATGTCCTATAACGTATTAAGAAAGTTCTCTTTTATTCCAATTTAGTTAGAATATTTTCTATTTCTTACAAAGAGATGTGGAATTTTATTCAAAATGTTATCTGCATCTATTGAGATTACCACATGGGTTTTTCTCTTTTACTTGGTTAATGTGGTGAATTCCATTGACAGATTTTTTTTCCATTGAAAGACAAATCTTGCATTACTAGAGTAAACCCAACTTCTTCATGATGTGTTATATGTTTTATATGTTGCTGGGTTTGTTGTGCTAATAAATTTTGTTAAGCATTTTTGCATCCATGTTCATGAGTGAGACTGAACTGTAATTCTTTGTTTTTTTTTTACTTTTTTGTTGTTCTTGATCTGGTTTTGCCGTCGAGGTGAGGACCGTTTCACAATGTGAGTTGAGGATTGTTCCTTCCTTTTCATTCTCTGTAAGAATTTGTATAAAATAAAATTATTGGTTCCTTAAATATTTGATAGAACTTCCCTTTCAAATAGTCTGGTTCTATTGCTTTCTTTGTGAAAAGATTTTAAACCACTGATTCAATTTCCTTAATGGTTAATAGAACTACTTCATCTTGAATCAGTTATGATAAGTTATATTTTTTCCTGGTATTTTATTAATTTAATTGAGGACTTCAGATTTATTGGCATACATGTCTCATTCACAATATCATCAATTTAATCTCTGCATCATCTTTTTATTTCTCAAATCATTTATTTGTGCCTTTTTTCTCGATTTTTCGTAATTAACTTTGAAAGAGTTTTGTCTATTTTATTAATCTTCTCAGAATATCAACTGTTGGCTTTGTTCGTCCTCTTTTATTGTATGTTTATTTTCTATTCCATTAATTTCTGAAACTCCCACTTTCTTCTACCTGCTGGTTTCCTTGGGCTTAAATGCTATTCTTTATCTCTGTTTTTAAATTAAATTTCTCATTAATTTTTAGTCTCTTACTTTTCTAATCTAAGTAGATTTCTCTCGTTTTGCTGCTGTAGCTTCACTCCACACACCATGATTTATAGGCATTTGTCATCAAACAGCTCTAAATAGTTTATTATTTTATTATTTTATTTTAATATTTTTTATTAATTTTTATTGGAGTACAGTTGCTTTACAATTTGTGTTAGTTTCTACTGTACAGCAAAGTGAATCAGCTATACGTATACATATATCCCCTCTTTTTTTGGATTTCCTTCCCATTTAGGTCACCACAGAGCATTGAGTAGAGTTCCCTGAGCCATACAGTCTGTTCTCATTAGTTATCTATTTTACACATAGTAGTGTATGTATGTCAATCCCATTCTCCAATTCATCCCACTCCCCACAGCTTCCACCCCTGGTATCCATACATCCATTCTCTATGTCCATGTCTCATTTCTGCTTTGCAAATAAGTTCATCTGTATCATTTTTCTAGATTTCACATATAAGCAATATTATACAATATTTGTTTTTCTCTTTCTGATTCACTTCACTCTGTATGACAGTCTCTAGGTCCATCCACATCTCTACAAATGGCACAATATTGTTCCTTTTTATGGCTGAGTAATATTCCATTGTATATACATACCACCTCTTCTTTATCCATTCTTCTGTTGAAGGACATTTTCTTTTTATTTATTTTTGTCCCATATATTGTTCAGAAGTATAACTTCTAAAGTTCAAACATATGACTTTTTCTAGTTATATTTTTTATACTGATTTTTCAGTTAATTACAATCTGGTCAGAGATGGTGGCCTATCATATACAATGCACTGAAATCAGTTGGCGCTACTTTAGGCTAGAGCAGTAGTTCACAATCTGGACTGCATATCAGAACCACCTTGGTAGATTTTACAAGTCCCAGTTCCCAGGGCATACTCTATTCCAACTACATCACAATGCTGGACATTACTGGCTTTTAAAACGCCCCAGGTGATTCCAACACAAAGCCACATTTGAGAATCGGCATACATGTGACAAATTTCAAAACTATTCATGTATGCTTCAAAACAATGTGTATTCTTCAACTTGGGTACAAAGTGATACCATATTCTAAATACATCCGCTGGATCCCACTTGCCAGTTGTTCACATCCTCTATTTGCCTCTTCAATCAATAACTCAAGGGCAGGGGGTAGGGCTCTATGGATGTGTCAATTTCTCCTTGTAGTGCTATAAAGATTTTCTTTATATTTTAAGTCCTAGATACATATTGCATTTTATACCTAGAACTATTATATCTAAAATTATTACATCATTCTTGAGATTTGCTTTTTCACATGAAATGACCATCTTTTAACTCCAGTGAGTCTATTTTGTCTGATATAACGCAGCATATCAGCTCATTTTTGGTGGAGGGGGGGAGGGTAGTTAATACTATCCTTCTTCTGTGCCCTTATGCCTATTTTAAACATATCACTATCTAATTCTTATCAAACCTGTACTAAGCCTGAATGTCAGTTGAGTATCCTTGTCTGTCTGTACACTAAAATAAAACTAATCTGCCTTTTAAAAAATAATTCACTGGGAATTCCCTGGTCGTCCAGTGTTTAGGACTCCACAATCTCACTGCCAAGGGCCCAGGTTCAATCCCTGGTCAGGGAACTAAGATTCCACAAGCCATGCAGCACGGCCAAAAAAAGAAAAAAAAAAATTGCAGAAGTCAGAGTCTTCCCTAATTTGAGCTCAGTTATTCCAAATAGTCAAAATTATGATGTGATATTCAATATGTGATATTCAAAACACCAGGTCTCAATAGCCATGCTCCCCCAGTTAGAGGACCTGGAAATCATTACTTTATGAAATAAAACAAGTTTGACACAACATCTCAAATTTGTAAAATCATTAAGGTCCTCATCAACTGCAGAGCCACAACACCTTTCAAAACAACCATGTTTTATTTTAGTGAGCATTAAAAAATTAACGTAAATATAATCTTCAGTGATTGAAAGAGCAAAGCTGACCCTGGGCAGCCTCTCTGCATAGGGTCAGCAACTTTTCAGGGGTCCAGATCCTCATTTGGCTGTCTCCTAGGCCCAGGGGAGACTCTGCTGGTTGTGTGTGAGCTTTAAATTAGCTGGTGGGATGCTCCTCAAGGGTGCAATTAGTGTGCAAGCAGTCAAGACTATATTTAAGAAGTCAGAGTTCAGACAATTCCAAACTTGAAAATGCTTTTACATGCCGTCATTCAAATGCTTAATGTTTTTTTTTACAATTAATAAGTTGTTTTCAAGGCACCTGTTGCCAATACCTAATTTTCATTGAGTGGTTTCTGAGAGAACGTGGCCAAGTGTCAGTGTAGAGTGCCTGCTTGGTGTTGCATATAATTTTTAGGATATTCTGAATGGCATGTGCTAATTATTTAGTACAATAGCTAATTTTATGGCGCTGAAGGACTGGAACAGAAGGGCTGTAATTACTTATAATAGGAATGTCTCGTGTTTTGTTAAAACCAAAGTGTGGGAGGCAAAAAAGAAAATAAAGGATAATTTTACACTCTCCTCCAAAGAATGAAGTAGTTAATATTTTCAAGACTTTGTTACTAGTAACACTGGAAGACTAACCATATGTCCTCGACTTCTAAGGAAAACATTGTAGCTTTAGTGAAATTTACAGCAGTTTCTGAAATACGTGTTTAGATTTTACTTCCCAAAGCAGATGAAAATTCTTTTTAAACAGCGTCTTGTGCCATGGTTTCCAGGATAGCACAGATCTTCTTGAGAAAGGGGGCAGAAAAGTTTTCCAGATTTTCACTAGTAAGAGGACCTTATTCGAGGCACATAGAAACAGTAATAAGCAACATTGCTTTGGAAGCTGCCTACGGCAGGGTGTGCCCGTTATCCAGAACTCACACATGATGTGATGTTCATTCTCAAATCAACCTTGTTGGAAGGGCAGAGGGGGAAACTGAGGTTCAAAACCCTCTGAAAATAGAGCCGAGAGTTTTAAACTGTTCATACCTCTCAATGCAGGAGTTCCATTTCTAGGGATCTACTCCAAAAGAACAATCATCGATGTGATGAACAATTCATACATCAAATAAGACGTTTCACTCAGCATTTATATAATCATGAAAAATGGGAAGCCATCTAAATATTTGGAGATGGTTTATTAAATTACTACACAACCAACCCAGGGATCTCAAACCATCATTAAAATTATATTTTAGTGAATAGGAACCAAGAAGGGGAACCATGGTTTAATACAAAATGAACAGACCAGGACACAAAGCCAAAGAAAAACCTATAAAAATAATATTATATATGAACATAGCAAAAGAAACTGCTTAGAAGAAACATATCTGAATGTTAATAATTATCACTAGGTGGTGAGTTTACAGACATTTTTTCTTATACTTACTGTATTTTTTATATTCTGCAGTAATTTTTTCTAGTTTCCAATAAAAAAATATATATTATTTAAAAATATAAGCATAAAGAATTATCTTGTAGTCAAAGGCAAAGAGCTAAGCCAGACTCCCGAAACCTCCCCATTTTTTCCAGAATCCCAAGGGTCCGTGGACTCTTCCATCTGAGCGTGTCCCAAGGCAGCACCCTTTCTGGTTCCTGCCGTCTTCTTTCTCCTAATTCCTTCCTCACTTCCCAGCACTGTTTCCCCTAACTTCAGCCCTTTATTTCTCTAATGACCCCTTTGTTCCGTGCTCCCTTTTTTTTCCTCTACTCAAGAACTCTCCACAGGCCCAATCCCAGCCTGATGGGGAACCCAGAGCTCAGGGGTTCGCAAGGTTCTCCAGGAGAGGCGGGGTGTGGGGGGTGAATAGAAAGCATTCACTGCACATCAAGGGGTCTGTTGACTCTTCCCTCCACCCATCATGAGTGACTCAAACATATAGACAAACAGAAGCAAGACCCACATTACTCAGTTGGACCACAAGGTCACTTCCAACTGTGAAGATCAAGAATTAAAAGTGAACTAATTGGCCAGAGAACTTCAGATCGACCCATATCAAATATATATAAATACATATATATGTATATATGTGTGGGTGTGTATGCACATATGTGTGTATGTGTGCATGTATGTGTATATGTATGTCTGTATGTGTGTGCATATATGTATATGTGTATATGTATTATGTGTGTATGTCTCTCTGTGTTTATGTGTGTATTTATGTATGTATGTGTATGTGTGTATATGTATGCGTGTGCATGTGTGTATATGTATATGTGTATGTGTATACGTGTGTATGTGTGTATATGTACGTGTGTGTGCGTGTGTATATATGTATGTGTGTATATGCATGTGTGTGTATATGTGTATGGGTGTGTACGTGTGTGTATGTGTGCATATGTACGTACGTGTGTATATATGTATGTATGTGTGTGTGCATGTATGTATATGCACGTGTGTATGTGAGTACATGTGTATGTGTGGGCGTGTATGCGTGTACATGTGTGTGTGCATATGTTTGTGTGTATATGTGTGTGTGTCTGTATAGGTATGTACGTGTGTATATATGTGGTTATATGTATGTGTATGTGTGTATGTATATGAATGTTTGCATATATGTATGTGTGGGGTGTGTACTTGTATATAACTGTGTATGTATGTATGCATATGTATTTTGTATGTATGTGTTTGGGGTATTTATGTGTGTATATGTATGTATGTGCGTATGTATGAATGTGTTTGTGCATGTTTGTGTATATGGATATGTGTGCATATATGTGTGTGTGGATATGTGTGTATGTCTGTATTTGTGTGTATGTGTGTATATGTGTTGTGTATATGTGTTGTGTGTATGTGTATGCATGTGCATGTGTGTATTGCACGTATATGTAGGTGTGTATGTATATGTATGTGTATATGTGTGTGCCTATATATGTATGCGGGTATATGTATATGTATGTGTGTGTATGGGTGTGTATATGTAAGTATGTGTGTGTGTGTTTGTGTGTATATGTATGTGTTTGTGTGTGTATATGTATGTGTGTATATATATTTATGTGTGCATGTGTATATATGTATGCCTCTCTGTGTATGTGTGTGTATGTTTGTACGTGTGTATGCATGTATGTATATGTGTCCGTTTATGTATGTTGTGTGTATGTGTGTGCATGTGTGTATATGTGTGTGTTGTGTTACGTGTGTGTATGTGGGTTTTCATGTGTGTATATATTTATGTGTGTATATATTTATGTGTATGTGTGTGCATGTGTGTATATGTGTATTATGTGTTTGTATATTTGTTTGTGTATGTTTGTGTGTATATGTGTGTGTGTATACATATATATATGGTAGCCCAGAGGGCACAGCTATACTTTAATTTTTTAAAAGGCCTTGTATTGCTCCTTCTTCTCAGTTGATTTGACTAGTTGAGTGAGCACACAGACTTGTAGTCAGTTTATTGGAGGGATAAGACAAAACAAATGAAATGATGATCCTGAATTTTAGACCTAAGAAACCTGCCCACTTTTTTTTTAACATCTTTCTTGGAGTATAATTGCTTTCCAGTGGTGTGTTAGTTTCTACTTTATAACAAAGTGAATCATCTATACATATACATATATCCCCATATCTCCTCCCTCTTGCATCTCCCTCCCATCCTCCCTATCCCACCCCTCTAGGTGGTCACAAACCACCGAGCTGATCTCCCTGTGCTATGCGGCTGCTTCCCACTAGCTATCTATTTTACGTTTGGTAGTGTATATATGTCCATGCCACTCTCTCACTTCGTCCCAGCTTACCCTTCCCATTCCCCGTATCCTCAAGTCCATTCTCTACATCTGTGTCTTTATTCCTGTCCTGTCCCTAGGTTCCTCAGAATCTTTTTTTTTTTTTTAGATTCCATATATATGTGTTACCATACGGTATTTATTTTTCTCTTTCTGACTTACTTCACTGTATGACAGACTCTAGGTCCATCCACCTCACTATAAATAACACAATTTTGTTCTTTTTATGGCTGAGTAATATTCCATTGTATATATGTGCCACAAATTCTTTATCCATTCATCTGTTGATGGACACTTAGGTTGCTTCCATGTCCTGGCTATTGTAAACAGTGCTGCAATGAACATTGTAGTACATGTCTCTTTTTGAATTATGGTTCTCTCAGGGTACATGCCCAGTAGTGGGATTGCTGGGTCCTATGGTAGCTCTAGTTTTAGTTTTTTAAGGAACCTCCATACTGTTCTCCATAGTAGCTGTATCAATTTACATTCCCACCAACAGTGCAAGAGGGTTCCCTTTCTCCACACCCTCTCCAGCATTTATTGTTTGTAGATTTTTCGATGATGGCCATTCTGACTGGTATGAGGTGATACCTCATTGTAGTTTTGATTTGCATTTCTCTAATGATTAATGATGTTGAGCATCCTTTCATGTGTTTGTTGGCAATCTGTATATCTTCTTTGGAGAAATGTCTGTTTAGGTTTTCTGCCCATTTTTGGATTGGGTTTTTTGTATTTTTTATATTGAGCTGCATGAGCTGCTTATAAATTTTGGAGGTTAATCCTTTCTCAGTTGCTTCATTTGCAAATATTTTCTCCCATTCTGAGGGTTGTCTTTTCCTCTTGTTTATGGTTTCCTTTGCTGTGCAGAAGCTTTTAAGTTTCATTAGGCCCCATTTGTTTATTTTTGTTTTTATTTCCATTTCTCTAGGAGGTGGGTCAAAAAGGATCTTGCTGTGATTTATGTCATAGAGTGTTCTGCCTATGTTTTCCTCTAAGAGTTTGATAGTGTCTGGCCTTACTTTTAGGTCTTTAATCCATTTTGAGTTTAGTTTTGTGTATGGTGTTAGGGAGTGCTCTAATTTCATTCTTTTACATGTAGCTGTCCAGTTTTCCCAGGAACTCTTATTGAAGAGGCTGTCTTTCCTCCATTGTACATTCTTGCCTCCTTTATCAAAAATAAGGTGACCATATGTGAGTGGGTTTATCTCTGGGCTTCCTATCGTGTTCTATTGATCTATATTTCTGTTTTTGTGCCAGTACCCTACTGTCTTGATTACTGTAGCTTTGTAGTATTGTCTGAAGTCTGGGAGCCTGATTCCTCCAGCTCCGTTTTTCTTTCTCAAGATTGCTTTGGCTATTCGGGGTCTTTTGTGTTTCCATACAAATTGTGAAATTTTTTGTTCTAGTTCTGTGAAAAATGCCATTGGTAGTTTGATAGGGATTGCATTGAATCTGTAGATTGCTTTGGGTAGTAGAGTCACTTTCACAATGTTGATTCTTCCAGTCCAACAACATGGTATATCTCTCCATCTGTTTTTATCATCTTTAATTTCTTTCATCAGTGTCTTATAGTTTTCTGCATACAGGTCTTTTGTCTCCTTAGGTAGGTTTATTCCTAGGTATTTTATTCTTTCTGTTGCAGGGGTAAATGGGAGTGTTTCCTTAATTTCTCTTTCAGATTTTTCATCATTAGTGTGTAGGAATGCAAGAGATTTCTGTGCATTAATCTTGTATCCTGCTACTTTACTAAATTCATTGACTAGCTCTAGTAGTTTTCTGGTAGCATCTTTAGGATTCTCTATGTATAGTATCATGTGATCTGCAAACAGTGACAGCTTTACTTCTTCTTTTCCGATTTGGGTTCCTTTTATTTCTTTTTCTTCTCTGATTGCTGTGGCTAAAACTTCCCAAACTATGTTGTATAACAGTGGTGAGAGTGGATAACCTTGTCTTATTACTGATCTTAGAGGCAATGGTTTCAGTTTTTCATCATTGAGAATGATGTTGGCTGTGGGTTTGTCATATGTGCCTTTATTATGTTGAGGTAAGTTCCCTCTATGCCTACTTTCTGGAGGGTTTTTATCAGAAATTGGTGTTGAATTTTGTCAAAAGCTTTTTCTGCATCTATTGAGATGATCATTTGTTAATATGGTGTATTTGTTAATATGGTGTATCACATTGATTGATTTGCATATATTTAAGAATCCTTGCATCCCTGGGATAAATCCCACTTGCTCATTGTGTATGGTCCTTTCAATATGCTGTTGGATTCTGTTTGCTAGTATTTTGTTGAAGATTTTTGCATATATGTTTATCAGTGATACTGGTCTGTAGTTTTCTTTCTTTGGGACATCTTTGTCTGGTTTTGGTATCAGGGTGATGGTAGCCTCATAGAATGAGTTTGGGAGTGTTCCTCCCTCTGCTATATTTTGGAAGAGTTTGAGAAGGATGGGTGTTAGCTCTTCTCTAAATATTTGATAGAATTCGCCTGTGAAGCCATCTGGTCCTGCTGCCCACTTTTTATAGAAAAGAGATGGAGGCCCAGCAGTTGAAGACCCAGCTGGGTAGCGAAGCCAGAAATTGACCCTCTTTGCCAACATATATGGCACATGACTGTCATCACACACATGGTTTTTCCCAAAGAAGGGTGGATAACGTTATCAGTTTAAGGAAAAATGGTACACAGAAAAAGGGGAAGTCCTTTAACATTAAAAACCACATTTCTAAGGGAACTTTCTTATTCGTTTCACTATGACCTCTTTCCTTCCTCTTCTTGTTTACTGCATAAAAATAGCATGGCTGCTGGTATAAAAATCCTGTCTGTTACCACCAGCATCTAGATTTCATTTTCCATATCTTTCCCACAAATCACAATCCGTTTGCTTGCACAAATTACTCCGAAAACTTCAATTTTCTCCCTTGTTTATTCCTCCCCATCTTCTAAAGTTGCATTACTCGTTGTTAATAAAAAAGGTTAAACCATTCAGTTAACTGTTTTATTATCAATTGCTATATCTTGTGAACAAGCCTTCAGTTATTGTGTTATTTAAAAGGCATTTGGTAGTGTGCTTCTGAAAAACAACTCTACAAAATAGTTTATTAGTGTATTAATTATATGACTCTTGAACCCTCCAAACAAATGTAATGATCACATAAAATATGCCAGCCAAATGCAGAAGACTGTGTGTGTGATATTTCCTGATTCTATGTGCCAATAATATAAATAAGTTTGTTTTGGTAGGCAGGCATCTAAACTAGCAGATTCACTTCCAAATAGCCTTAATATTTATTATAATGCCAAAGTAATGTCAACATTATTTACAGATTATGAAAAATAATTTAAGGCTTGAGCAAACTTGCTGTTGGACTATAACAAGTTTCCTAATCACAGAAATATTTATTGTGATGCCATCGGCACACAAAGTACTGTTTCCAATAATGAGCAAAGACAATTATGTTTTAACTGTTGTAAGTCTTGTCAAAATATATTTTGGGAGCACTGGAATCTTCCGAGGTACCGAGTCACGCTATTGATTATATTATGTAGTTGGTAGAATCTCACCTTTTGTATCCAAAATTTTATGGTAAATTGTTAGCTTTTTGGAAGAGCAAATAAATCATTATACTAAATATAGGCTGTCAGGTTAGTTCAGTACTTAGCACAACCTTAAAAATTAGGTGTCTTATCTGTGCTTTTTGTAGAACTGCTACTTTATTTTGCAACACATTAAAATAAAGACTTTTTGATTGGCTCGGGAGGAAACAAAGGAAGGGAAGCCAAGAGATAAGAGGCATTAAAACAGTTTTTTTTAAATCACACAATGCTGTACATTAAAAATGAGCTCTGTTAGAATATTTTGGTCTTTGGAGTCTTTTATGTCATGGTGCAAGTGTAGAGGAAGTGTTCCCTAAAAAACGTCCAGGATAGCCTGTAAAAGAAAACAGTTTATTTCCAGGGCGGTTTGAATGACATGTCTGCCCAACAACCAACCTGCCAATGTCAGCGACATGTTAGAAAATTTTGTTTCCGGTACGGTAGGGCTGACTCACCGAGGTCCACAGAGCTAGCATCTCTCCTTCCTTCCTTTGAGTTGACGATAATTATTTGCATGTTTGTTTGTTTTGTTTTTTCAACCCTCCAGAGTCATATTCCTTAGCATATAGTTTTCATTTGGTTCAATTCTTCTTTAAGACAGTCCAACCTGTTCCATTTTAAAGATGTCTTAATTAGTCTAATCTTGATTGGGCTGTCTCCAAAGCTCCTGTTGGCAGAGTCAGATTTCAATTAACATTCCACTTCCATACTGCAAATGCCCTTGCTCAGAATTTTTTTGAAAGTGCTATTTTGGATGCCACCTCTCTTCAGCTTTATTCTGCCTCAGAAATCATACGGCTCCTAAGTGTTTCAAGGCACCAGACACAGAGAAGAGTTCTGGCAATGACTCTTTTTTCATTTTCAAGAAACATAATTCTGTTGACCAGCATCTTGTGCCCATATTTGGAAGCTTCAAGAGGACGAGGGATGCACATTCTTCTGGTCCTTCCAAATCAGGCATCAGACCCTCTCCTTGATGGGTGGCAGAGAGTTTAAACCAAGGATGTGGTGATACAATTCTGGCTTAGATTTATTAAGCAGCTAGTGAACAGGTGTGAAACGCTTTCAAACATGTTAGTACCTTCAGGCCCTACATTAGTCCTGCAAGGTAAGCGTACCTGTGCCCATTTTATAGATGAAAGTGCTTGGAATTCAGAGTGCTTAACTAACTCCCCCAAGACTTCAGAGCCAATCAGGGGCATTTGAGATGAGATGGTCTTCCATTTGACCACACTGATGTGACCAAGTGGACAAGCCTAATTTCAAAAAATTCAAAGAGAGGATAGAAGTACAGTATTGCCATGTTTATTCACCAACAACTGAAAGATGAGATATTGAACTTAAGCAGATGTTTTGGATAACTCTGCTTATTCAAGGTAATGCTAAAGCTCACTTCCATATAGACACTCTCTCTCTCTATTCTTGGGTCAGATGGCCTGAGTTTGAACCCAAGGTCCATGACCTTGGACAAATGCACATAACTTGTCTAGACCTCAGTTAATTCATCAGCAATATGGAAACTGTAATAAAACTTAGTTCATAGGGCTGCTCTGAGGATTCCGTGAGACAATCCTTGTAGAGCTCTGCACACAGGCCTGACACTTGGGAACACCATGGTCCCTTGAACAAATGTTGACTGTAGACAACTGTTTTTCAACCTCAGCACTAGAGACAATCTGGGCTGGGTAATTCTTTGCTTTAAGGGCTTTCCTATGCATTGGAGGATGTTTGGTCACATCCTCGGTCTTTACCCACTAGATGCCAATAGCACTTCCTCCAGCTGTGCCAATCCAAAATGTCTCCAGTTGTTACCAGATGTCCCCTGGAAGACAAAGTGAACGGTGCTGTGGTGTCATCCTCAGAGCTGCCCTGTCCAGTATGGTAGCCACAAGCTACCTACGGTGACTGAGCACCTGAAATGTGGCTAGTGTGCACACTTTGAAATAACAGTCTGGATATACTGGGTTAAATAAAATGTATTATTAAAATAATTTCACCTGTTTCTTTTAACTCATTTTTTTACTGCAGCCATGAGAAATCTAAAAATTACACATGTGGTTTGCAGTAGGCTTCTGGTGGACAGCACTGTGCCAAAGGATTCGATCCCACTTCTAGAAAGATCACTCCAGACGGCACTCTCAAACCTGCATCCTCGTTTCTGCTTGGCCATCAGACATCTTCAGTTGTCTGGCAGCTCAGTGACAGTGTGGGCAGACTCACCACAAAACCCATCATCTTTTCTCCATCCTATCTCAGTAGACGGAACCACCATCCTCTTCCACAGTAACTAAAGCTCACACACCTGATGTCGTTCTCAACCCCTTCCTCCTACTCATGCCCTCACCCTTGACCAAAACCCAGCGTTCCATTACCCAGTCTGTTTCAGTGTTCTAAATGTGAAAAAGAAATCACCAAAGCAGTGTTTATAGAGAAAAACTGTAAACAACCTAAATGCCAATAGCAGGGGACCCACGAGTAAATTGCAGTCCACCTCCACATTGCAATACCATGCAGCTATTAGAATCACAGGAGAGAATATTTAATAGAGTCACAGATGAGAATATTTCTCAGAGAATGTATTTATGTTTCGCACAGAGAAGGAAATAGATTAGGACACAGGACATATTTTTGCAATAAAATTATATCTATTGATACATGGATGTATGCATGAAAAAGAGTAGATAAATTAACAGAAGTTTATTGATGGCTGGTGAGAACACAGATGAATTGTAGTTCAATCTTATAGTTTTGTTTTGCTCACAAGTTTTCTAAGATGAACATGTATTACTTCTATAATAAGAAAAAAAGAAGATCCGTAAGAAGAAACGAAGAGGTGAATGTTGCTGTCTTTATTGTTATAAGGCGTGATCCTATTCAACCTGTGGGGTGGTTGTGAAACCACTTTGTAAATACAGGGTCTGATCACTGTCACCCAGATGTTGGCATCTGATGGTCCATAGCCATGCTGTCGCCCACTGGACTTCTGGTAACACCTGGAGACGTTTTGGTTGTCACAAAATGGAGACGATGCTACCAGCATCTAGAGGGTACAGGCCAGGGATGTGGCTAAACATCCTGTAATTCACAGACAGCGCCCCCCCACCCAGCAAAGAAGAATCCAGCCTCAAATGTCAACAGTGGAGCTCATTTTTTATCAATATCACCATCAAGAGACAGTGTCTACAGCTAACATTTATTCAAGGGGCCATGTTTATGTGACCAAAGAAGTAGTTACCCATGAGTTACAAGTCCAGATCACACCCTCTAAGTGTCCCGGGCTGCATCAGCCTGATACCAAACTTTCCAATTAAAACAGAAATTTGATTAGTTATCCAATTACTAAGGCGCATGAAGTAAGACAATTTGCTGGAACTGGCACGGTAACCCACAGGTGCGACAGTGAAGGGGAAGTAAACAGAAATTACCTTCTCACGCTAAGAGCCGACGTCTGGGTCTGCTGTGAGGCTGGGAGGGCAGAGCCATCTGCTGAAAGGGGTCCTGATGGACCTGTTTTGTCGAGAGTCTACAGTTTTGAACACGGTTTGTCTGGCGCCCTTCACAAGCACTACATTAACTTGAGTTCATTTGAAATTCATCATTTCCAAAGAGATACAAGACACTGGAGGTTTCTTTTCCAGGATTTTAAATGTCAGGCATCCAAAATGTGCTGTGGTGACACAGCATCTGGAAGACGATGTTTTTTGAAATTTATCTACAAACAGGAGCAGCTCCCCAAGCTAGGCTTTTTCAGAAAAAAAAAAAAAAAAAAAAGCATCCCTCAGAACACACAGGGCCAGAACCTTGATGGGCTTCCCTCTTCGAAAAATAGAAGAGTTCTAGTTTAAAGTTCAAGCTTAAAAGGAAGCCTTTGCTTGAGGGCTGACCTCTCAAAACTACAAGAGCAGCCAATGTGCAGCAGAAGTCCTCACTAAAAGAGGAATTTTCCTCCTAAGCTCAAAAAGAAATTACATGCCAGGCTCCAGCCACACCGGCCTCCATACTATTCCTCCAACACGCCAGGTACACTTCTAACTCAGGGCAGATGCATTGGCTTTTCCTTCTAGAATGTTCCTCCCCTGGATTACCACTTGGCTGTCCCTCCCATAGCCCTTTATAACTTTGCTCCCTTCTCAATAAGGCCTGCCCTGACCCCACTCCTTAAAACCAGTCTGTCCCTCCCAGATCCCCCATTACCTGCTCTGATATTTTGTAACATATATTCAATTCCATATTTGTTATGTTTGTCATTTATTGTCTTTTCCTCCTTGAAGAAGGTAAGTTCTAGGAAGGCGGGGCTTACTGTATTCACTGGGATCCCAAATGTCTACAATAGTGTCCAGGAATTTACTGGACATCTTTGTGCTCAGTGTGAAACAGCACAGCTGAAACTGATTTTGCTTCCTTAAAAGGGGTTGTTGATGAATCAAACCTTGAGTTATTTCACAGAGACAGCACTGCACATGGACAAGACAGGAACCCGTCTCCAGGATGACCCCGGAACCAAGAATCTTCAGTCTACGGAACGCGAAGAATAGAAGTGACGCCACAGGAACCCTCCAGTAAGTGAGACGTACTTCAATAAGGTAACTCTGGCTTCCAGCAGCTGATTATCATATATGGATGGATTCTGAGACTAGCCAATCAGTTTATTCCCCTGACCCCTTAAATTTCGCTCAGAACCCAGGATCGAGGATTCAGATTTGAGCCCTGCCTCCTGTCTCTTTGCCAGCTGACCTCACAATAAAGCACTTTCTTTTCTCAAAAGATGCTTCTGTGGGCATCAGGCAGTGAGCCCTTTCTTGGTAGGAGACGTGAAACTCACAGCTGGAGGAAGAAGACAGCATAAGCACCTGCTGCCCTGTTTAAGGAAACTACAAGCCAAATGAATGAAGGAATGTGTCCAGTGTGCTTAGACCAGCTCGAGACGGTTTCTGTTGCTTGCAACCAAAAGGCCTCTAACCGGTAAGACCCAACTGTCTGTGCTGGTTCTTGTGGAATGCTGCAAGAATTTGGCGAGGGGTGAACGTGAATGCCGGCCAAGCCTTCGTGGATGAACCATGGATTCTCAGGCCACGCAGCCGCTGGCAGAAGCACCAGTCTCTTGTTGAATGCTTGAATTCCCTTCCCCACTTCACCACTGAATACTGATCAGCTCACATGATCTGCTCTTATGAACCTACGCCAGGACTCCTCTGCCCCTGGAGCCGTCAGATATCCGGATTGGAAATGCAGAATTCCAGGTGAAGATTGGTCATCACCACCCTGGAGCTACATGATGTGCCCCAGTAATGCAGCCCTGCTGGCAGCCTCATGCCCCACTCACCAGCCCTGAGAAGATCTGCCGAGGACCAGCAGAAGGAGTCCTTAAACAGAGCAGACAGGTGATACCATTTCCTTTGAGGAAAATAGCAGAGGCACAGGAATGAGCTCAGAGCCAGGGTTGATATTAGGCACCAGGGTTCTACCCACAAGGCTAGCACAGCAGCAGCAGGACAACAGACATCAGGAGAACTGAGACCACAGACCTGAAGCCAGAGCTGCTCTGGAGCAGCTGTGAGGTCTCAGGCAAGTGCTTTCAGCTTTCTGAGCCTCAGTCCCCTCCCTCCTGACATGGGAATAATAATTGCAGTGACCTCATCGATTTTGTAGGGTTTAAATGAGATAATACATGCAGAGAAAGGAGCTCAGAGCAAGCACTGCCTCTGATCAGCTACTACTATTATTACCACGGTGGGGGATCCACAGTAGGAAGCCCCAGAGATAAAAGTGAAGTTTTAGGAAAAATCATCAGACAAGTATAAACGAAGAATCGAGGAAAAGATGCCAGATGGGAAGCTGTTGGAGCAATTGAGATGCAAGTTAATGAGGATGGTCATGGATGGGGAAAGGGATGCCAAAAGGACAGTGGGTGACAAATTAGATGTTGAAGATGAGGGAAAGGGCAGAACTGAAGACACAGAAAATTTAAGAATCCTTCCCTCTCTCCTGTTCCAAAAGCATATTAGCCTATTATGTCATTGTCACTATAGTCTGGCTCCTTTAAAAGGGGAGCTTGGTAAAAGAAGGAAGCTACGTTGTCAGTGGTCAGATTCCTCAATGCACCAAATGGTACCTAGCAACTAGCAGATGCTCAATAAATGTTGTTGAGTAGATTTATGAATGATTTGTGTGTGTTTATGGATATAGATATAAATATATACATGTATATAGATATTCATATATATATGTATGTATGTATATGTATATAATGCCTGTATACATACACACAGACCCATATATTAATATACATATTTAACAGTTGTATATAGATATAAAAATATATTTAACTTTCAAAAGGATTTGAAGCTGTTTGCAAGAAAAAATATACACATGGACTAGGACAAAAATTAAGAGAGTATAAAGTTTCTGCCTTTAGGAAAAAGTAATGTGCCAGGAAGCTCCTTTCATCAGTGACAACATGTAATTGTGAGCTCCCTGCTGGCCAAGGTGATAAAGGAAACCTGCTGTATCACTAATCCCTGTAGCCCCACCAATAAGCCTACAAATTAATCTGGAAGAACAAACGTGACCTTGAAAATGTCTCAGAATGCATTTAACTCAGCTCTTCACAACACAGTGAGCTATGTCATCCACAACAGTTTCCAAAAAAAAAAAATGTTCTGTAATTGGATTTTTTTATATCAAAATCTTCTTTAAAACTCAAGGGTATAACATGAAATGAAATGAAAGCTCAGCATAGGCACTTTTTTCCCCCAATCATGGTATTTTGACAAATCATGAACTGGACACATTTCTTGTTTCTACCACTGATTGTGACTTGGAGGTCCTGGTCACAGGCCATCCTCCCACCGACTGCCAGCTGGTAACACGCATTCATAGGAAACTACTTCTGGAGAACGTCTCCCACCCTCCATTCTCCATTTGCCTGGAGTCAACTTTTAACTACTAGAGCTCACAGCACATCACATGGGAAAAATAGGCAATTTAGCAGGTACCGGTGTGTCCACGTGTGCAGGATGAGATACGTCAGGAGTTGAGTAAAACAAACATTTGATAAGATCTGCCACTGACCTTCCATTGCTTTGTGGAATTCTTTTGTTGCCTCAGTCAGTCAACAAACCACTGATCTCTGGTGAGGTGGCACTGCCAGCCGGGTGCTGAGTGCTCAGAAGGACCTCCATTCCCTCAGCTTGCTGAGAGTCTAGACCAGGACGGGCAGAGCCTACGGGTACAGGGGTTACAACAGCGAGACAGGCAAAGCCCTGTGGGTTCTATTAGGAGGAGCAAGATGACCTCCCACAAGCCACCCATCTTCCTGCGGCTGCTGTCAATGAACATCAGGGTGGTTCCTACCTGCAGGCTCACCCACTGACAGCGGCAATGTCTCCCTGGAGGATGGAACACCACGGTGTGTGGCATAATTAAAAGAAACGACAAAAAAGACTTGCCCCCCACCCTTGAAAATCAGAAACTCAGACAGCGTAAATAATGACAAGGAGTGTCTTTCAGGCACCAGTGACAAGTAGGGACGTTATGCTCCTGACAAAGGAAGAGCACAATGGCAAGCTCTTGCATGAATAGGGACCACGTCTGTCTTCCTTGCACGGCACGCCATAGGCTGCCAAGTACCTGTGGGTGCTTAATAAATGCCTTTGACGGATGATGAATGCCGTCATTATTACATCTGCCATTATATCTTTTAGTGAATGCACCTTCTTTATCAATCTTTATAACCACGATCTCAACGGTATTAATTCAGCCGTCTCCCATACCAAGTGCTTTTCTAAATTCCAGTCCTCAAACCTTGTCAAAAAACAATGCATTTGATTTTTGCCATGTCACATGCCAGTTTCAAAGAAAATTTAACTTATAGGCTACCTTCTCACATGGTTACAGCATAATGTGACTCCTAGAGAATAGAAAAGGCTTCCTTTCCAGTTTCTGGTCTATAGTAATACTTTAATTTTTCACATGATACTGAAGACTCCTTTCAAAATGCTCTTTGAGATTAGCAATATGTGATTTTTGAAAACAAAAAGCCATTGTTTCTTGAAGTACTTGCTTAGAAAGTAAATGCTCGAAGATTGCCTGTGAGCGACAACCATCTCTGATTTATTTTTTTTAACAGTCGCCACTTAAATCAGGGTGGGCACAAAACCAAAAAATACCCTGATGTCTTTTCATAAACCTTATTCCACTGGTCATTTTGAACTCGAGTTACCTCCTTGGGCTTCAACGTCCAGCTGAGGACCCTTCTCTGCCCAAATAATCTCTTCCTCTTCTGACACTATAAGATCTGTTATTTCCAGCACTCTTTTGACAAAATACATGAAAACTCTTCACTCCCTGTATCCGTTCCTCCCTCCTCACTGCATCCTCATCTGTCCCTCCCTCCCTTGTTTCCCCAAGCAAGGAGGCTACTGACTGTGTAAACAGATATCAGGCTCAAAGTTCACTGCTATGAATGGGAATCTGACAATCCTGTTGGCAGAGGGAAAACTGACCATCAGCGACAAAGTAGCATCCCACACGAGGAAGGCCATCGAAGCAGGCTGCCGAGGAACTCAGAGCCGGGAGTCACGAGTCTGTGGGAAAACGCGGGGGGAAGAGGCATTTGGAGGCAGATGGAGGATGCTATGACTATTTCACAGGCAGAGGTGGGGGGAGTGCAGGGGGGGAACACATC
The DNA here is from genome assembly GCF_963455315.2 of Globicephala melas. Classification (NCBI taxonomy): domain Eukaryota; kingdom Metazoa; phylum Chordata; class Mammalia; order Artiodactyla; family Delphinidae; genus Globicephala; species Globicephala melas. Next base: position 169,925,122 of record NC_083315.2, on the reverse strand, counting down.
CTAGGCAAAGAGAAAAGCCTTGTTAAAGGTGTGGAGACAAAACAGTGCCCTCGGGAAGAGCAAGCAGCCCAGCTGGCTCCAGTGAGAGATGGGCCAACGTGGAATTCGGTCAGGGGATGAAGGGGTTACATCCCAGGCTAAGCAACCGGATGATACGCGCTCCAAACTCATACACTGTGTGGCTCGTAGCAGGTGATCACTGGTCAAGACACTGGGGAGTCATCAAATGTGTTTAAGCCACACCACGGCACAACTGGGGCAGATCCAGGCATTATGGGGCCAGAAGCTTAAAGTAGTTTAGGGGGGCTCCTTAAGAAAATGAACTTAAAATCATATGACCCTGTGAACACATGAAAGGAGTCCATGCAAGTGAGTGGCTCTCTGGCTTAAATCTCTTCAGCTTCCTTGGCCTTTGGGCATGCTTAATTCTGCCCGGCAATAAGAAAAGTTAGGCGAGAGTGAGGATGGATTAGAAAGGGGACCAGATCGCTGCCTAGAAGCATATAGTTATTTCTCTCTTGTGCCATCATCTGATGGGCAGATTGCTTGTTTATCACCCCGACTCTATGGTTAACTATATGGAAGTGTTGATACCCCGTTTTTAATCCACCGCAGAACCGAGCACAATGCCTTGCACGGAGTAAGTGCTACAGGAATGCTGAGGAATTGGTTAACGATGACAGTGGACATTTGGTATCTCCATGAACAAACTCTGCCTCTCTCATTTTTTTCTGAAAAGAGTAACTGAGCACATATTATGAGCCAAGTACTGGGAATACAGCACCCACTACGTATCCAGAAAATGGGAATAAATACAAAGGTGCCTCTCACATCCCCTGAGAAGCTCACAGCCCATAAGAAAGAAAGTCAATGCCTTAATAATACTGAATATTTACTAAGTGCCTGCCGCAAGGCAACGTGGTTTGAATAACATAGCTCATTTAATCCTATCAATCCGAGAGTCAGGCAATATTATTACTCCCGTGACACACATGAGGTCACATGGCAAGAGAGTGTGGGGAGAGTCAAAACGTGAACCCAGGAAGTCTGCTTTGAGAGTCCACAATTATAACCACGCACACCTGACAACCAGAATTTAACAGAAACATAAAAGCATGGTAGCAGCAGAGGGCAAGACGTGCTTGGACAGAGGAAGGTACACGGGGAGTACAGGAGGGCGTGGCCAACCCTTGGAAGTCAGAGATGGCTGCAAAGAGGAAGGCTTGAGTTGAATCAAAGAATCAACAGTATATATAAAATAGATAAACAACAAGGACCTACTGTAGAGCTCAGGGAACTACACTTAACATTTTGTAATAACCTATAAGGGAAAAGAATCTGAAAAGGAAATATATATATAATATTTATATATTATATATACATTTTTTATATATATTTATAACTGATCCCTTTGCCATATACCTGAAACTAACACAGCATTGTAAATCAACTATACTTCAATTAAAAATTATTTAAAAATCAACAAAAATATATATACATAAAAAAGAATCAACAGGAGTTCACCAAGCAGACGAAGAGAAGGGAAAAGCATTGCCAAGAGAAGGAACAGCAGGGGCAAAAGGAGAGTTCTGAACACCCATGACCTGTAGTTTCAAGCTACGGCAAAGCCACCTACACAGGCCCTCACTTGTACCCATGAAGGAGAACACACACAGCACAGCACAGGACCTTTTCGGAGCAAATCCTCAAGGCTGTAATTCATAGCTCCAACGGGTAACCGTGGCAATGAGGAAATGAACAGGGTAGATGATTCCTTTGAGTGTAATTCTTCAGCAGACCAAATGAGGCTAACAAAAGAGAAATTAAATACAATGCTGGGTCATGGCACGTTGACACACGTGTCAACTTAGAATTTCAAATAAAATTAGAAGCTCCTTCTAATAATTATATAGGATGGCAAATAAGGTCCGGGGCAAGCACATGTGGTCAGAAGTGACTAATCGTATTTTGCAAAAATGCATCCGGGGCTGACCCTTCTCAGGATAACATTGCAGGGAAGTCAGACAGGAGGAAAGGTTACCGGCAGTTAATGTTAAATAGTAATCCATCCGCTACATGCCCCCACCCACTCCTCCATATTCATAGGAAACTACAGTCCATCCATAGTCATTACTGTCCGCAGAGTTTTAAAGTAGCCAAAGCAAGCTTGGAAGATTTCAGTTCTACTAAGAGTGCTTCCAGGGATGAATGCCTAGGCTTCCCCCACCAACTTCAAAATTAAATTCATAAAGGGAAATGGCAAGTGTGTGGGCCTGGGACAAGGTGGGACAAGTCTGATTTTCCTTAAAACAGCAAGATGTGCCTGCCTGGATTGGGTACTGACTGGGTGCTAGGCACTGTGCCCGAGAGGTTCCAAGTGAGGGCTCTGGGCTTGGATGGCCTGGGTAGTAACCCAGCTCTACTGCTTCCTCAGGGGGCACACTACATCCCTGCTCTCTGCCCCATCAATAGTGAAGAACAAATCTGACTCCATAGTAAATCTGTTTCTTTTACTTTAACCTTTGTATTCTATTGCTTTCCTTCCAGTTAAGAATGTTGCCTGTAGCCTGAAATATACAGGATAGCCCATTCTCAAGGCTCTGACCTTTAAGGGTACAACACTTTTCCATTCATAGAGAGATAAAAAGTTGCAGAACCGAGAATGGCATTTGTCTTGGAGGTTTACAGGAACATCCTGACCTGACCTACTTGGAAGCTGCAAGAACAAAGGATTCTGACACCAAGAAGTTTGCAACAACAAACCATACCCCTCCGTCACCTGGCCTTTAAAAACGTTTTGCTGAAACCCTGCAGCGAGCTTGGGGTGTTTTGGGCACAAGCCACCCATTTCCTTGCCTGGCCCTGCAGTAAACCTTTCTCTGCTCCAAACTCTGACATTTTGGCTGGTTTGGCTGAACTTGTGCTTGGTAACAGTTCTCCTGTGTCCACGGGCCATAACAACAGTACCTACCTAAAGTGAGGTCAGCCACATGGCCATGGCTTTGGCCCCATGCTTCGCAGGGCAGCAGAATGATGCTCCGTAAGCTTTCCCTGTGATTCTTGTCTCTGGGGCTCCCAAGGCATGACACAGGTGCCATCAGCCCTTCTTTTGAAACCAGAAAAGGATCCGTAACCTGCTTATGGGGGCTCAGGTGAGCCTGCCACTCCCACTGCTCCACGCCTCCCAGCTTTAGTCTTGGAAGCTTGGGGAATGGAGGTATGGGGAAGGGTTCAAGGGTTCGGTAAATCTTCAACCCGTTCAAGGGTTTGGGAAATCTTCCTCTGAGGCCTCGGACTTCCTTCTAGAAGGAGCTTCTGCAAAGAACGTAACAGTTAAAACTCTTCCAAGAACAGAGTTAGCTGCAAACATCCCCTCTGCCAGGCACCAGTGGGTTTCAGCTCTCCCTTTTTCACTGATTTAGGCTAATCAGTGAGATCCCTTCATCTTCCCACGTTTACTGTGCACCCACCTTCCTAACAGCTGTCCCCATCCACATCACCGAAAATCAGGTGATTTTGAGATTTTCAAAATGCTTACAAATACCTAATCACTTCCCATCCTCACAACGACCCCATAGCCAATTTCACAGAAAAAGAAACTGAGACAAGAAAATTTAAGGAATTTGCCTAAAAAGTCACACTGCAGTGGGAGAATATCGACCCAGGATTCTTGACCAGGGAGAAGGTGAGTGTCTACCTGCTGCATGGGGGGCCCGGGGGTTTGGGGAAGCTTCTATGGAGGGATTAGTGGGGGCAATGGCCCAGGGTGAGCTAGAGTAGAGTCCGTTAAAGCTCTTTCCACCATATTTTATGTAAGGATCCCAAGGGCCCACTGTCTGCTTGGCTGTGATGTCTGGTCTTGTGGGCAAGTAGGAGGTACACTCCCCGAAAGTGGGAAAGGCTAATTCCGAAATCAAAGGAAACTGCCAGGGACTCTAGGATTCAGTACGGAGAGGAGGGCTTTGTGCTGACACGGGGCTGCAGGTATAGAAACTTACGTATATTAAAGACAACAAAAACAAAGCCATGGCTAAGCATGGTGGAGCGGTGTGCTGGGGACCCAGGACACTGACTTTTCTTTCCAAGTGGTGTTTAACAGGGTGAGGTAGGTCCGGGACAAGAACTCTCCCCTAACCCCACCCGCCCTCCCCAGATTTAGACAAACGAGAGAGACCTGAGTTCGCTTTACCCTGAAATGAAACCCACCCTAGCGCAGCCTGGGAGAGGAGACACCGATTGCCCCGAGATCCGCAGAGGCGGCGGCTCTGGCAGATCTTGAGCCGGAGACCCAGCTTCCTGCAGCCTCCCGAGATGCCCGGCGCATCTCGGCGGCACCCAGACCCCTCGGCGCTTCGGCCGCGCCCGCAACCGCCCACGCTCGCCTGCTCCCGGCCGGGTGCCTGAGATTCGGGGGAGACTAGAGCCGCACAAGGCGGAAAGGTAGATTCGAAAAGGAAACGTGAGAAGAGTGAAAATGTCTAGCAAATTCAGTTAAACACACGAGAGACTGAAAACACCGCGCCCAGAGGCCAAAAATGGAATTCCCACTTGGACCCCGCTGCGCCCCCAGCGGGCCTGCTGTTCCTGGAGCCACCTGCGGGTGTTCTGGTGGCAGGGATCCCAGGGCAGACCTGCGCCCGCGCCCACCCTACTCCCCCGCAACTCCGGGTCTGGAGACAAGGATTGTCGTGGCGGGGAGAACCGATCTTGTCAAGTTAGGCTGCTCTTTAGAAAGAGAAGAAAAAAGAAAAAAAAAAGTCGTAGTTGGAAAGTTATCCAGTCGGGCGGATTTCGGAACGGGCCCCTCCTCCCCGCCCCAAGGCCCCAAGCAGCCGGTCCGAGCGCACGGCGTGGTGGGCAGGCTCTCGGCGGCGGCCCCGCGCTGGCCTTTGCTGTCACCCCAACCGCAGGGCGCCCTGGCGCAGGTTCGAGTTTGCAAACCGGCCGGGGGTGAGGGGGCTTCTCCGGGGGTCACTGCTCTCATTGCTCCCCCGGCAGAGCCTCGACAAAGAGCCCCGAAACCTGGAGAGCCTGAGCGGGGTGCCGGGCTACCGCGTTTTTACGCTCCGGGGAGAGCGCGCCACCCCTGCGCAGGCCAGGCGATCCGGACCCCGCAGGACTGATCCAGGCGGCCTGGCCTCCCTTGGCTTTTTTTTTTTTTTTTTTAAATCATTGTTGTTATGTCCTTCGCAGCCACGAAGTGAAATGAAAAGACCGAGCCGGGCTCTGGTCACGTCACCAACCTTTCCACCTCCTCCCCAGGAGACCAGGAAACCGCTGCCTGCTCCAGACCCTCCGCTTTTGCCCAGTCTTCCTTTCCCCCCTCGATTTCAGGAGTGCAAGGGCAGAGACCTTCCTCAGGGTCACCAACAGATGGCTAGAGGCACTGGCTCCTAAAGCAGATCGCCACCCGTCCAGTTCCGGTGTCACCGTACCCTCCCTTTCGCGCAGGGCGGTGGTGCGTCCTCCCATGACTCGCGTGCGCACTGCCCCGTGCCGCATCGCTTCCTGCGAGTTCCCCAGCCCCGCAGACCCAGGCAGACCAGTGGCTTCCAGCTGTCCCTGAGCATTTTGTCTAGGACGGATGCGGGACAGCTTATGAAGAGACATAAAAACGACACTCTGATTTACAAATAGATTCATCAAACTGTAAGATCTTGAATTTTTTTTTTTTGAGGGCCTTGGTTTTTTGTTTTTTTTTAATGAGAGAATGCCAAACAGGTAACTCAAATAATAAAATAATCTTCTTACACAAATAGTACAATGGAATAAAAGTGTACAGCTGACAAAGTAATTAAAAGAGTTATAATAAGTAAATAGTTGTGTATTTCAGGCAGATGACTGCAGTTTGAGGCAGCAGTGCCTTTTCATCTTGACAGTGATGGTATGTCCCCATTTGGTGAGACAATCAAAAGTCTATATTGAGAACTTTGGTGAATAGGAAGCCTGGAAAAATTGGCCCTCCTGATCTCCCAGTTCCCCTTCACCTGCCCTGAGAAAAATGTGAGGTCAGAATTCAACCTCTTTATTTACAAAATGGGTAAATTGGGGTCCAGAGAGATATATGGTCTTGCCCAAGGCTGGTGAAGTAGTGACTAAGCCAGGCTTGACCTAGCTCTCCATGCTAATGGGCACAGCACCTAAAACACAATACCTTACTTGCTAATGGGCATAGCACCTAAGACACAATACCCTATCTGTGAGATTCCTGGTCCAATTCTAGGAGACTGGGCTGGGAGAGACTAAGTGACCACATCAAGCACTCCTGCTAGGAGTGGCAGAACCGGGACACTACAGGTAATGCTACCCTCCTCTGCCCCATGTATAGGTCTGAGGGACGCCACACCCCAGTTGTTCCCATCATTAGACTTGGGCTGCTCTTCCATTTTGCTGTGACTCTGTTCAGATTGCTGAACCCCACCTCCATTCCTATGGAATCTAAAAGTGGATTTTCTGAAACTTTGATGAAATGCTGTGGGATTTTGTCTTATTGCTACCTCATCTCTGTACATGAAAAACAGCTCCAGAGTAAGGGATCCTGTGAGAAGCATCTTGGCCCGATAGGGGTTAAGCCCACAGGTGTGCTGGCCTGGCATCAAAAAGCAAAGCTACGATTCTGAATCCTCAGTTTTATTGTTTAAGAGGTTCAAGTTCACAGCTTCCTGCATGGAAGTCTCTTCATTTTCTTGGAGCTGAGCTTAAGTAAATGCCTCTAAAAACTTGGCCTGCCACTATCCTTAGCTGTTAATTAAGCTTTGAAAATTTTACATTACGTTTACAGTGCGCTGTGTGAATTGCAAAATAAATTAGAAGCCGCTGCAAAGAAATTGAAATTTTCAATAAATGGAACAAAAACCAGGGGAGAGTCTCTTCTTAGATAATATACACACACTGATATTTCTTTCTAAGGGGGTAAAATGGACTTTTGAAAAAGTAAACCTTTACTTCTAAAAGGTAAAACATAATACCTAAGGGTTCATAGTTGTCCCCTTGCATGGCAGTCTGAGTTGAATAATTCTGTGAAGACAAGGTAGTGAAGAAGAAATAAGGAGAGAGTACATAGAAGTGTGAGAAAGGTCATATAGGAAACTAAAAACACAGACAGCATAAATCACTCATACAGTTAAAAGCAACAACAGAAAACAAAATTATAATATGGCTTAACTTGAGTTTGAAAGCACATTCTAGGTAAATTTTAAAATTGCTTTTGATTTTTTAAGCAACCTGTACTAAATTCGGGAGACCAAAAATAGATTTAAAAGAAGGACATAAACAAAACCTCGCACAAGGAGAAACAGATGATGTTTTGCAAACCTCTAGCCTAGAAGGTACCCTTAAAATATATTCTTTAGAACATTACTACTCAGTTTTAAAAATGAAATATGTATGCTTTTTTCCTCCTGTAGATTTCACGTTTGGGAAAAAAAGAGGATTTGGAAGGGCTGGAAAATTGACCATAAAAATGATTATTGTAAAACAGAGCAGATATGTAAGCTTTTATGAACAGAAGAAGGAGATCTTCGGTTTAAATCAGATAAATTCATTGCAAAAAAATCCTGCCAATTATTCACAGCAATTCAATTCTTGAAATTTTTAGGAATAAAGAGTAATCTTCAATCTACTTTCTTGAAATATTTGATAATTTGTTTTAAAATTAAGGCTCCACCTCTCAAAACAGATGCAAAAATGATATAAATTTTAATCATCCTGGCAGTCCAGTTAGACTCTTTCACCATGTTCTATTACAAAAGCTCTGAGTGAAGAAAAAATAGAGAAAAGAAAGAGGAAAGAAATTAAAGGGGGAGTGTCTTCTAAAATACCAGTTTAGATCTGCATCAATACAGTAAATTTCCAGAATATCTTCATATAAATGGTTGTTAACAATATAAATTACCTAATTCAGCCTCCTCAAAAAAAAAATCCTATTGTATTTCCTAATTTTAAAAAAATCTGGCATTTTGAAACTTTTCTAAGAATTTTAAGCAAGAAGATATATATGATGAAGAATCTGACATGTAACTGTACAGTAACTGGTCATTTTGAAGCCCATTCCTGTGTCTACCCCACACCTAAAACTTTAAGTTAATGGAAATGGAGGAGATAAGAGGTCTGGCCATATGCTGGGCTTTGTGAATAGAAAGTAAAGTAATTATAATGCTTGCTTGTTTGCTTCCTTCCTTCCTTTTTTTCTTCCCTTTTTTTTTTTTTTTAAATCCCATTTATTTGAGAGATGGCATGGGATAAGCGGCAAAGAGCAGTATTTAAAGCCAAAAGCCTTACATCGGCTCTCAGGTCCCAGCTGGGTGACCTTTGTCTAGTTGCTGAATCTCACTGAAGACTTGGTGTCCTCATATAGCCATGGATATGGATTTGAAAAGAATAAAGACAAAGATAGAGGTATATAGATATAAGTGTAGATTCAGGTATAGATATTGGAAAAAGATAGAAGTATAGAAATATGGACATAGAGATACAGAAAAGAGAGATATAGCTATGGATATGATGTAGATGTGGAAATAGATGCCAATTTATTAGAGATAATATGGTGCTGATAATAATGATAGTTTTCTTGCCTACTTTGAAGGCTCAATGGTGAACAGAAGAAAGAATGTACGCTATTGTCTTTTTGTAAATTGGAAGTGTGAGAAGTATAACATCACCTCCATTTGAACGGTGCCTAGTGCTTTTTCAATGAATGTAGCAATTTGAATACGATGTGAGTAAGAGGGTTTGCGGGGGGGTAAGTATCATACTTGGGGTTTGTCCCTGCATTTATTCTTCTACGTATGTTCACTCCACAGCCACTTCTTTGAGTGCTTTGTAGGTAGAGTTTGCTTTACTTGACCTGCTTTTAAGCATAATTTCTAATGATCAGATCAGCCACTAGCATCCATTAAGTACCTTTCCTTTTCTTTTTATTGGAGTATAATTGCTTTACAATGTTGTGTTAGTTTCTGCTGTACAACAAAGTGAATCAGCTATATGTATACATATATCCCCTCCCTCTTGGACCTCCCCCGCCCATTCCACCCCTCTAGGTCATCACAGAGCGCCGAGTTGAGCTCCCAGTGCTATGCAGCATGTTCCCATTAGCTATCTGTTTTACACATGGTAGCGTATTTATGTCAAACCTAATCTCCCAATTCATCCCACGTCCCCTTCCCACCTTGCGTCCACACATCTGTTCTCTACGTCTGCGTCTCTATTCGTGCCCTGCAAATAGGTTCATCTGTACTATTTTTCTAGATTCCACATATATGCATTAATATACAATATTTGTTTTTCTCTTTCTGACTTACTTCACTCTGTATGACAGACTCTAGATGTCCATCCACATCTCTACAAGAGACCCAGTTTCATTTCTTTTATGGCTGAGTAATATTCCATTGTATATACACACCACATCTTCTTTATCCATTCATCTGTCGATGGACATTTTCCTTAGCCAGACGCTACAGACTACACACGGCCTCACGCCCATTAATCGCTCACCGTCTCGGTGCTACAATAGATGGCCTTTGATCCGTTTGGGTGATGAGGAAACTGAGGCACAGACAGCAGGCATGGAGTCCCCCATCTGGTCAGGGGACTCTGGACACAAGCTCAATCCTCAGCAGCCTGTGACCTCCATGACTTTTAAGGAAATAAATACAAAGCAAAAAGAGTGGGTGCCTTGTTTTGTCTGCAGGCAGGCATTTCTCCAGACAGGGATAAAGACATTGCCAGCAATCCCAAGACTTTGATATTCCCCTGGCAGAGGTAATGATGGAGGGCCTTCAGGTCAGGGGAGTTCCAGCAACTGCATTATTCCAGGTATGAACACCCATGATCACAGTCAAGGGGGAAACAGCTGTGTGCAGCAGACTCATTAACAGTGCCAGACAGGGTGGCTACATCACCTGCCCTGCTTTTTCTCTAACAGAAGAAGAAATTGAGACCCAGAGACGTTGAGTTGCCAGGGTCACAGAGCAGGCAAGTGTAGAAGACAGGATGTGCACTGTGAATTATGGCCTCAGGGCTGAGGTCAATGCTAGCACATTTTTCTGAGCACAGGTGAAAGTTGCAAGGGTGGAGGAAAGTTCGATTTTGCTTAGATTAGAATCATGAGTGGCCTAGCAGGGAGAAATCCTGCCCCCCAAAGCTTCTTGGCCTCTGATTTCACAGGTGCCTTCACTGGGGAACGGAAATAGCACGTGTGCTCTGATTTCCTTGCTAGTGAGTTAAAGGATGCTCACGTCTCCATCCTGGGCCATCCAGAAGCACCCACAGAAATCTGCCTGCTCTGCTAACAGTGCAGCCCCACTGGGTCTGTTTGTCACATGGGCTTTGCAGCTCCCAGTTCTTTGTGTCCCCAGGTAGCTGTATATTTTCTGAAGTTCTGTGTTCGCGGTGCCTTCCTGCAGCACAAATTATTACAGACCAACTCCAAGCAGTGGCTCTCTGTCCAGGTTTTGCCTCACACAGAAATATTTGTGACCCTGTGACTTGGGCCTTTTGGCCTTTGACGATGCACAGCCTTGAATTTTTAGAGAGAGTAAGAAATATTCCTAATTCTTCATTAGCAGGGAGAGACTGAGTGAAAATCCCCTCCTTTTTTTTTGACCTCACCGCAGGGCCTGCAGAACTTCCCCAACCAGGGATCGAACCTGCGACCCCTGCAGTGAAAGCACTGTCTTAACCACTGGACCACCAGGGAAGTCCTTGACACCTTTTTATTATCATTATTAATTTGCCATGACTTTATTTCCACCTCCAAGACTATTTGGACTCACCCACCAACACTCTGAATGTCAGCACTTGCTCCAATAAAATAAGTAGAACAAGCTTTGGACTAGAAGTTAAGGAACATAGATCTGGCCCAACCTGTGAGTCACTTGAGTAGGACACTTACCCTCATTTTCCTCAACTGTGAAGTGGGACTGAAACACTTGCCCTGCCTCGATTCACAGCAGGATGCATGATGGTGAAGATGAAGACGTTTGCTAGCATCTACTGGCTGATTATTTTGCACTAACTCAATCTTTGCACATTTACACATCATTCCCACCATTACCCTGTGAGTAGGACTTTTGTGATTCCCCACCTCACAGAAGAGGAAACAGAGGCCCAGAGAGATTCCTCACCCAAGTCACAGAGCTAGTAAAGGGCAAAGCCAAAGACTTGATTCTTTGTGGGTTGGATTTGAAAACACATGCAAAAATGCTTTGACAAGTTGAAGAAAATGCATCCAAATGGTAGAGTTATAAAACACGTTAAGCATTTTTGTTGCTGTATTAATTTATGACACTTTAGTGAGATCTGAAGAGTTAATCCTAGTTTTGTCTCAATTTACTATCCTGGGCCTTGCGAACTAGAAATCTTTGAGACCCCTTCACCTCTGAAATTCTAAGCTTTTTATGTAATAAAAGGCTGCTTTGGGTCCCAACCCCAGGCAGTAGAGCAGGATGAGGGTTTGGGGGAAACAGAAATTCTCCTTCAGACCCCCAGTGAACCAGTTAAGGAACTGATGCTCCTAACCCAGCTTGCAAAAATGCCATTCTCACTCCCAACTCCTGAAGCAGCACAGATCCTTGGGCTGTGACCTTGGGCAGCGAGGCATCACCTCTCACCCCTTTGACCCAGGCCCCCCATCTCTACTGTGGATCTAAAATTGCCCATCGTGCTAGCCTCCCTGGATTGGATGAAGGACCCAGTGAATAGCGGATGGGAAAGGACTCCCCAAACCAGAGAGCACAAGCTTTCTTTCAGGAGCTAGTTTTGTAGTCCTGATTATATTTCTACTGTGTTTCTGAAGAAAAAAAAAAAAAGAAAAAAACCCAAAAACAAAAACAAAAGACCCAGCATTATCAGTCATCTGCACAGGGAAGGAAAAGAAACAAAACAACAATCCGAATAGTCTATCGCTTTCAGGTTTTAGGGTAATAGTGGCTTTTACCTTCTTATTTTGATGCATTACCTTTGCAAAAGCATAAATCTGTCATTTTGGCACTAACTTCTATCATATGCATGTTAATAAGGATAATAATCACAACATCAGTGGTGTGGGATTTTATAACTGAGTTATTTTCCTTAAGTGCCTGGGCAGAGTTGACTAGAAAGGAGCACAAATACCGTAAAAAATGTTTCCTTGGAGATGCATTTCACAACTTTAGAAGCATTGTTTTTAGGTAGAAAGGGAGTTTGCTTAACAGAACTTATCTTTTCTAAACTCAGAATTGTCCCTGCTAATAAAAGGGTCCTGTATCCCCCTTCCCTGGTAGCCTTTATGAAGCCAAGAATGGGCTGCTTGGGTTTCTTCTCCAAAAGTCATCAGCCACCCCCTGAGTACAAGTCACATTTTAGGAAATAAGCCTATTTCTTTCGTATTTAAGATATGGATAAGGTGCCTGCGATGTGCCCAGCACCAGGCTAAGATTTAGGGGTGCAGAGCTTCTGCATCTGATGTGTTATGGGATGAAATAATCCCCAGAGTATTTCTCTATTGAAATTTGTTTTATAATATGTGCAAAAGTCTTTTTCTCGGGGCAATAAAGTAATGTTTCATTAATGATAGAGATAAATTAACGTGTGTTGATCCCAGTAATTTTCACTTTAAACATTAGACCTTCTCTTGCTGAACATTTTCACAGCAAGTTGATCACAATTTGACATGCATACAATTTAGGAAGATTGATTCATTATACAATTGAAAAAATTCTTGAATTGCTATTGTCAAATAATGATTGTTCAGCTAAGGAGTTTTGATGTTCTGAAAGTAGCCTTATAAATCTCTCCCACTGAATAAACTTGCAAAAATTTCAAAGCAAAATAAAAGTGATGCTTGTGATGGAGCGTGAATACACGCTCATTGTGCAAGTGACATCAAACGCTGATGCTACTCATCCATAAATACCAAATAATAGTCATTGATTTTTTTTTTTTTTTTGTATGAAGGGGTTGTGAAGGGATAGTGTCAGGTTGAAAAATTAACATTTATTGAATGTCTTCTAAGACGCTTTCACACTCATTAGCCACCTAAACAGAAGATACTCACATCACTACATAGGGATATAGAGGAAGGAACCTTTAACTCAGAGATGTTAAACTACTTATCTGCAGTCATACAGCATGAAGCGGCTGAGTTACCCATCACGACCCTGATCAGCCTGACCCCAAAGCCCGTAGTTATCCTCCTCTCTACACCCCATGCTGCTATAAAAATACCCCAAATGAACTTTATTTTATTTTTCTGGTTATGAAAATAAATGCAGAAGCATCAGAAAAAATTGAAAGACAAAATTAGTCAAAAGGCAAAAGTTCATCCATAAACCAAACACCCATAAAGAGTCAATTCTCTTTCCAGTCTTTCTTCTGTGTTTCGTTATCATCATGATCACACTGTATCGGAGGACGAGGAATGGGTCCATTCACGAAACCTCAGGACAACTAGCAATGTACATTGTCTATGATTTTTCAGTGAAGAATTCAACATGCCGATTTTTTTTGTTTGTTTGTTTGTTTGTTTGTTTTTGCGGTACGCGGGCCTCTCACTGTTGTGGCGTATCCCGTTGCGGAGCAACAGGCTCCGGACGCGCAGGCTCAGCGGCCGTGGCTCACGGGCCCAGCCGCTTCGCAGCATGTGGTATCCTCCCGGACCGGGGCACGAACCCATGTCCCCTGCATCAGCAGGCGGACTCTCAACCACTGCACCACCAGGGAAGCCCAACAACATGCCGATTTTTAAATCTCCCGACCAGGGACTTCCCTGGCGGTCCAGTGGTTGAGACTCCATGCTTCCACTGCAGGGGGCACGGGGTTCGATCCCTGGTCAGGGAACTAAGATCCCACATGCTGCACAGTGTGGCCAAAAAAAAAAAAAAAAAAAAAAAATCTCCCCACTAAACTGGGCAGCAGAGTCTAGAGCCCATCTGAAATCCTAAACCAGGTGGGGTCCAAAAGGCAGAAGCAGCTCCAACTTCATGGCCTGGGCCGTGAGGTCTGGGTCCCTCTCCTGTTCATCCTATTCTATTTTTCACTGAGCTCCACCTACACCCCTCATACTTCCCTGACAATCCCCTGCCTTTTCTCCCCCAACACAATGGAAAGTTAATTGAATGTTTTAGACCTTGGCAATATCAAAGAAATGAAAAGAACGTAGGTTTCAACCATATTTCAATAATAAGTGCATTAATTTTTACCTTTTAACTGACACTTGTACTAATTTCCTTAAATACTCTCTCTGCTTCTTTTTTGATCTGTCTGGCTTTGTTGGACTGATGATGAAGGCTTACTTCAAATGCAAAAAGATTAGCTCTCTTTTCCTTAATAGCACAATTACAGATTGTGTGATGTCTCCATCATGAAAGCGGGGACAGACTTTTAAAGTCACACAAGTTTATTACAAAAGTGGCGGTAAAAATTTTAATTACTGTACTCTACAAAAGATAGCAAAATTGCTCTGTCTACTGGCATTTAGGAATTGTTGTGGGGAAAATGGGAGAAGAGCGTTTAGTAGGGTTTTCCCCCCTTTTAATTTGACTTGGGTCATTGTTTTAATAATGTGATACATTTTTAACCTGGAGCCCCAATTCCAGAGACCCTAAGTGTATGAGAGTCTGGGAGAATGCAGAATAACTTTCTCCACGTAATATTCAAAATGAACTAGAAATGATAGCTCTTAAGTACTATTTGTGGCTTGCTACTTAAAGCCCAGGAAAAACAAAGAATAAACTCCTTTAATTTTGTCAAAAGCATACAATGTTTAAATTCAGCAGTGACTACAGTTCAAAAGACCAGATGTTCTTGTGTATTTATATAATTATTTTGCACAATATTTTACTACTGGCAAAAAAAAAACATATTCCAAACATATTGTTGTATTTGGAATTTCTGTGCTTGACAAAAAAGCTAGAGATTGCATTCTATTCAATTAATTCTAATTTTATTATAGCCAAAAAGAGAGAGAGAGAAGAAATAGACCATCATATTAGTCTTATACTAAATTAAGTCCGAGAATAAGAAGCAACTTTGATCCGAGAATAAAAAGCCTCAAGTCTAATGCATTCAGGTTCACAGGGGAGAAGCTGAAGCCGTTTGACCCATTGTCAGTCTCTTTTAAGATGAACATTTGTTAAATTCTAATGAAAAATGTTGCACTTAAGCTCTGGCTAAGAGACAATTAGTACTTCCCCCAATCCTGCCAAGACTCAAAAAAAAAAAAACCAGAATTTAAAAAGTAAAAGAAAAAAACAAGAGGAATAAGCACTTTTAAAATAATCTTCTGGAAGATGCTATATTGTGATAAAATTAGATGCTTGCAACCAAATTACCTAAAACTAAGGAGCATCTGATTTATATTATATATGAATACTCAGGTGGGAAGTTACATGGGTTCCCCTAATGAAGGACTCTTCTGACAGTAAATTTATTATTAAAAAAAAAAAAAAAGCCTTCTCAATGAAAGCTACTCACCTAAAAGGAACGATTCTGGAATATCATCATAGAATGAGTGTTCTATCATATAATGCAGTTGTAATCCAATTTAGATTCTTACATTTCTAGCTTTCTAACTCTGTGTTCACATAGAGGATGAGTGTGAAAAATGTTATGGGCAGGTGGGGATGATCAAAACAAATATCACATCGTGGAAAGGGAGTGAAACCTTCTCTCATTTACTGTTACCCTGATTTAGTGACTATTTTTTTTCCTCATAGAGAAAAGAGAGAAGAAAGAAAGAGAAAGAGAGAAAACAAGAAGGAGAGCAGAGAGAAAAGGAAGGAAGAGAGGGAGGGAGGAAGGGAATGAAAGAGAAAAAACAAGAAAGAAAGAGAGAAAAGAAAGAGAAAAAAAGGAGGGAAAGAAGGAAGGAAGGAAAGAAGGGAGGGAAGAAGGAAGGAAATGAAAGAAAGAGAAAGAAAAATCAAGAAAGAGAGGAGAGAGAGAAAACAAAGAGAAGAGACAGAGAAGGAGGGAAAGAAGGAAGGAAGGAAGGAAAGAAAGAAAGAAAACTTTACAAAAGCTTTGAGAGGCTCAGAGAACCTGTTTGGTTGAGAGAGCAAAAAAAAAGAGATTGTGTAGCACCCTGTAGCTCAGATGCGATTGTTCCATCTGAAGTAGTGAACGGGTGGGGACACTAGTTTGGACACTGGAGAGAGCTTTCTTTGGAGGAAGTTAGCATTTTGGCCTTCAGACTGGCGAATTGGACTAAACCCCTTTGTCAACCGTACTGAACGATGTTCAGAACAGGATTTTTCTCTTTGCCATTTTGGCTCTTAGGTGCTGGTCTCACTTACCCTCAGTATTACATGGAGACCGTTGACGTCATAACACTCTGCAGAGGGTGGTGTATTGTAGGACCATCCCCCAAGGAAGACTGGGATTTTGTTACCCTTCCTCATGGCTGTCTCCTAGATGCTGGCCACAGAGGAGGCTCACTGAGTAATTAGTGATTCAACACATACCTACACTGCAGAGAAAGAGATGGCATAGACATCATCCTATCTGGAAAAATCATCCCCTAAAAATGTTGTGCCTGTAACGTAAGACAACCCCCTCCCTGGGATAGGTGAAAGAAAGTTCCCTTGGAGAGCCTTTCAGCATTTCATTACAGTGGAGAATAGCTGGCCTTCTTCCCTGGCCTCAGAAAGTCTCGCACAGATGCCCCAGAGACAGGGTAACCCTGAAAGCATCTTGCTGAACCTGGACCCTCCCTGGCGCCCCCTCTCCTGGATTAATAACCGTGGCTGCGCCTGTTCCCACGCCCGCACTCTTCCGTTAGCAGTTTGTGCTTGGTGGGGAAAGATGGGGAGGCAGGTGACTTACTCCTTGCCAAAACAGCGAATGTGTGACACCGCAAGAAAGACACCCTCAGGAGCAGTTGCTAGTTTATTTTAAGTGCCTCCTGAGTTTTTAATTTATCTAGAAAAATAAATAGATAAATCCGAGGCGCTCCCCGACAACCCAGCCCAGCGCTGAGTCTGCCGGTGGCGCGGAAGGTTTCCGGGTGGCAGCAGCTGCCGCCAGTGAGAGGTGTCACAATGTTCAGTCAACAAAGCAGGGCGAGCGCTGACTATTCCTGTTGCATTAGAATAGGATCTATCACATTTGTGTAGCGCTGACCTTTCCTTTCCCGAAATTGGCTGCTGACACACACGCTAATTTTTTTTTTTTTCTTTCCTCTTCCGATCGTCTGCGATTCCAAACAGTACTGCAGGCTTCTCCAAGCCTGGATTCAAGTTTGGAATGCAATCTATCTAGTTTAGAAATTCATTATCCAAAGTGAGGAGCCCGGCAAACATTATAGTTTCATAACTATGCAGATTTTGTTTATTTAAACATTTTTTTATTACACTTCGTGTTTTCCTAAATTGGGTCATCATTTTAATATAATTGGAATCTGATGTGTGTCCTGTTTTCCTTAAAAGCCATCTGGTTCATTTTTGACTTTCAGAAACCAAATTATTTGTGGGAATATCAGGCCTCGCTCACTGTTCCTTTTGAACCAACTCACAGTTTCGGGGTGTCAGACCAAGGAAGCCCAAGGCCATTTTGGGAGGGCTCCCTGCGGCCCACTCTTATAAAGAGTTTCCAACCTGGACAGCTAAGAGGGGACCTACACTGTGAAAATCTATGGGGAACCTGAGAAAGC
The DNA here is from genome assembly GCF_963455315.2 of Globicephala melas. Taxonomy (NCBI): domain Eukaryota; kingdom Metazoa; phylum Chordata; class Mammalia; order Artiodactyla; family Delphinidae; genus Globicephala; species Globicephala melas. The sequence continues at coordinate 169,907,496 of NC_083315.2, read as the reverse complement.
AGCATTCAACTGAAGAGAATAGACAGTCCACTGGGCACCTTCTTAGATGGAAGCCAAACGACTAACAATGACCAAGGTGGCTAAGAACACGAAATGTGGCTCCAATACTTTGATCTCTCACCAGATGGCGAGCTCCCTGAGGGTAGGAGCCTTAGGCTCTGCAGATCCTCTGCTCCATCTTTCGTAGGACTGGGCACCTAATAGCTGCTGAGGATGTATTTGTTGAGTGATGGGGATCCCAGAAACCCAAATTATCTGTCTATCTTAGCTATCTGTTGCCACAGAACAAATGACTCCAAAACTTAGTGATGAAAAACAGAACATATTTTTTGTTTTGTTTTGTTTGTTTTTTTTGCGGTACGCGGGCCTCTCCCTGTTGTGGCCTCTCCCGTTACGGAGCACAGGCTCTGGACACGCAGGCTCAGTGGCCATGGCTCGCGGGCCCAGCCGCTCCGCGGCATGTGGGATCTTCCCAGACCGGGGCACGAACCCGTGTCCCCTGCATCGGCAGGCGGACTCTCAACCACCGCGCCACCAGGGAAGCCCAGAACATATTTATTTTTTATCCCACAGTTTCTATGGAGCCAGGAATCCAGACATGGCTTAGCTGGGTCTCCCAGCCCAGGTTTTCTACAAAGGCAGTCAAGGTGTCTGAAGCCTTAACCTGGGCAGGATCTTCCAAGTTCTCAGTTCCTTGCCGGGTGTTGAACTGGGAGCCTCCCTCAGTTCCTGGCCAGGTGGACCCTTCCACGGGGCAGCCTCCAATATGGCAACTGGCTTCATCTTAGCCAGCCAGTGGAGGCAAGGGACATGCCAGCAAGATGGAAGTCGCAGTCCTCTACAACCTGATCTCAGACATAACATCCCATCCCTCTGCTGTCCTCTGCTGGTAAGGAGAGCATCACGAGGTCCAGCCCACACTGGAGGGGAGGGGATTACACAAGGGCGTGAGTCACAGGGAGTCCTGCCAAGCTGTTGGTCTACCATATGTGTGTAGATATCAGTGCTATAGGTCAGGTTTAAATAACAAATCCAACAAGGCAGCCGAGCCTATATTCGAAATAAAAAATTAAATGTAACGACTTCATTTTTTAAAGTTGTACCGCCTACTAAATGCTCCTTGGTATCATTCCCCTACTCATTTATTGACGGATATGGTGGAGAATAAGACCAACATTTGTTCCAAAGTTTACCTGTAAGATAAGTTTTTTAAAGTTACAAATGTAATTTGCGTATCATTCCTTTGACCAACAGACCTATATTCAACTCACCCTAAAGCAGAGGAGAATTCCACGTTAGTTAACTGCCACCGGCTGTGTTCTGGGGTGACTTAGGTCAGACCCCGCTCTGCAGGCTGACTCATCACCTGTCTAGGAGCAAGTGTCATGCTCTCATCCTCAGTGTGCTCACTTGGAACTGAGTATAACATGCGCCACCCTTAAAGGGCAGTTGTCAGAATGGTATGAGCCAAAAGGGTGTTTCTAAAACTGTAGGTCACAACTCCTATGTGAATCTGAAATCAGTTTAGCGCAAGTGTCTGCAAACTCTTTCTTAAAGGGCTCGATAGTACTTATTTAGGCTTGGCGGGTATAATAGTGTCTGTCGCAACTCTGCTCGTGACCTGCAAAAGCCGTCACAGAGAACGCATGCATGAATGGGTGCGGCTGTGTCCCCATAAAACTTTACTAACAAAAACAGGAGTCAGGCTGGATTTGCCCCAGGGCCATGAGTTGCCGGCCCCTCATTCAGTGGGTGACAACTAGCATTTTTAAAAATTAAATAGAATGGAAATATCAATGTGCATTTCACATAGGACCCATGAGTATAGTTTTTAAAGTTTTGGTTTCAGCGGCAGTAGAGATATAGATACAGCTGTGGCTATACACACACGTATCACTTCTTCCTGGGTTGAAATGTAAAACATGTCTATTTCTGCAGTGTGATTTTAAAAAAAGAACAAGGAAGCCACTAAGTGAATGCATGTGATGTACTTGGTGTGGCACCTGGCCCATAGCACACGCTGAATAAATGTGAGTCACCATTAAAATGCTATGCTGTGTATCCAGAAAAGATGGAAACTAACTCGAAAAGATCCATGCACCCCAGTGTTCATAGCAGCGCTGTTTACAATAGCCAGGACATGGAAGCAACCTAAATACCCATCGACAGATGAATGGATAAAGAAGATGTGGTACATATATACAATGGAATATTACTCAGTCGTAAGAAGGAATGAAATTGTGCCATTTGCAGAGACGTGGATGGAACTAGAGACTGTCATACAGAGTGAAGTAAGTCAGACAAAGGCAAATATCATATGATATCACTTGTATGTGGAATCTAATAAAAAATGCTACAAGTGAATTTATTTACAAAAGAGAAATAGACTCACAGACATAGAGAACAAATTTACGGTCAACAAAGGAAAAGCGGGGGTGATAAATTAGGAGTTTGGGATTAACAAGTGCACATTATTATATATAAAATAGATAAACAAGAAGGTCCTACTGTATAGCACAGGGAACTATATTCAATATCTTATAATAACTTATAATGGAAAAGAATCTGAAAAAGAATGTATATATTTACATATATATGTACACATAACTGAATCACTTTGCTTACACCAGATGCTAATACAACATTGTAAATCAACTATACTTCAATTTAAAATAAAGAAATAAATAAATACAATGCTGTGCTGTTGGTAATGGGGGTCATATAGAAATGAGCTGCAGCCATGTCCTCGAGGAGAGCATAATCTGAGAAAAATCAGTAATTGTGAGACCAGCCCTCCAGGAGGCTAATTGTGGGGCAAAGCAATGAAAGAGCCAAGATATGTACATTTGTAACACAACAGTGACACTCACAGTTGTGCGTGTCTGTTAAGCTTCCGGGGAGCCCAGAGGAAGGACTGCGTTCTCCTGACTGAGAAAGAGATGGACCCCAATCTAGATTTTTTTTTTTTTTTTTTTTTGCAGTATGAGGGCCTCTCACTGTTGTGGCCTCTCCCGTTGCAGAGCAACAGGCTCCGGACGCGCAGGCTCAGTGGCCATGGCTCACGGGCCCAGCCGCTCTGCGGCATGCGGGATCTTCCCGGACCAGGGCACGAAACTGTGTCCCCTGCATCGGCAGGCAGACCCTCAACCACTGCACCACCAGGGAAGCCCCCCAATCTAGATTTGAAAGATTGAGAGGATATGGATTTTCAGTTCTACAAATGTAATAAAATCAGTTGGCTGTAGTCAGTTGCATTCTCTCTGAGAATTGTGGTTATTATAGTATTCATTCATTCATCTGCAAATGTTTATTGAGCAACTATTATATGTCAAGTGCTGTTCTGGTACCAGAGATAGGGTAGTAACTGCAACAAAACTTCTACCCTGTGGAGTTTACATTGTAGTGGGAGAGACAGAAAATAAATAAACAAATGTATGTATAGATAGGGCCAAGTGTTAATACTAGCTGTAAAATAGGGTAAGAACAGAGTGACAGGGACTTGGAGGGACATTTGAGAGACATGTGACTGAAGGAAAGGAGTGAGCCTGTGAATTCCTGGGAGGAGGGTTCCAGGCAAGGAATAGCCACTGCAAAGACCCTGAGTTGGGCACGAGTTTGGTGTGAATGGAAAGAGCAGGGCTCTACCACCTAGTTCTGTGTGAAGGTGAGAAGAGGGGCCTTTGACTTCCAGAACCAGGCAGCCTACCTCGGCACAAGGGCTGGCTCCTCTCTTGATTCTTGGTCCACGATCTGAGATTAAGGATGAGTGCCCATCTTTGGTCTGACGGTTAAACAGTCTCAAGAAAGGGGAGAAATCTGGACCAGAGCAGGAATCTTGCTTTTCGTCTCCATTTACTCTAGGAACCATCATTGTAAATGATTAAATAAACAAATCTGAAAACACTGACTGTGCATTTTGACCAATACCTCCCTCCACGCAGAAGCTCCTTTGAGGATGTCTTAGCAGGAGTTCTCCCTGTAGAGACCCTGTGGGCATTTCAGAGTTACACGATTTTCCCTTTTTCTTTGTACTTTTACAAATGCCTTATGGAAGGTTTTCTTTTCTTCATAGTAAGTGTGTCTTCATAATTAGCACTTATAACCTATGTGTTATTCATGTTTTCTCCCTCATTCATTTCATTAATATTTGAATACACTTTAACTTGAATGGTATATTTTGAGAATATCAGGGAGAAGTGGAATTCTAGTTGGAATCTCCCCTTCTTGGGAGGCTGCTTTCCCCCCAGCACCATGCTCAAACAGTACAGACATAAACACGTACACAAACGCACACACGTGCACCCATATGTATATCCACAATCAGGTCTGATCTTGAAGCCTCTCCTTGCCTGCATCTGTGTTATGGTAAGTGATCCACAGAGGAGAATTATGTAATTTTAACATCCAAAAGGAAACAAAGTATTTGTTCTGTCAATCGACCAACTGTGACTCTGGCCCTATCATGTGCCAGGTACTTTTAGGAAGTTCACATACTAGCAAGGAAGTCCAGATCCAGAGGGCATATTGGATAGAATGTTCCCAGGGCTTCAGCAGTTTACAGGTCTCCTGAGAGGTGTGTTTTCACGTGGGACACTTGGGCAACAGTACAGTAAGTGCCAGGCTATCAAAATCTGCATCTACTGTTTCTGAGCATCTCCTATGCTCAACCAAATTCTCAAGCTTTTCCTATGCATGACCTCATCTACCACCACCCACGCCCCCCGCCATTCAGCCTGTGAAGCAAGCACTCTGATCCCGTTCTACAGATGGGGAGACGAGGACTTGCGGCTGCGTCATTTGACCTGTCATCATCTCAGTTTTATTGAGCATACAGTTTAGGATCTGGAGTCAGCCTGATTTTGCATTCCAACTCCTGAACTTCCTAGCTATATGCTTAGCAAGTTACTTACCTTTGTTTATTCATCTGTAAAATGTGTATGATAATAGTACCTTCTTATGACAGAGACTACTAGTTCCCTATCAAGTGTCCAACCTTGTTATCCTTACTTACTGAACCCTGGGGTTACTGGAGACAGCAATGCGCCTAGCCCCTCTCGCAGACAGGGATGGCCAAAGAGATTTAGGTGAACATCATCAGATGGGGCTTCTGGGGGAAACTTTTCAAAGGACCCAACTTGTCTGGGAGGTTCACCCTCTTCCCTTTGTTCTAGTTTCCCTCCTGCTGCCTACAATGTGGGCATGATGGCTAGGGATACAGCTGCCATCTTGCAACCACGAAGCAGCCTTAAAGATGGAAGTAATGAGCTAAGGATGGCAGAGTGGAAAGTTGGAAAGATTCTGGGTCACCACTGGACCCAGAAACTGGAAAGATCTAATGTCAAATCACCATAGCAGCTCTGTGGTGTTCATGTAATATAAAAGAAAAAGAACAGCTAAATGATTTAAGCCACTGTTATTTGGGGTTGCTAACACCTGAGTAAAGTTCCTAGTTGATAAAATACCTTATAGGTTTGTTGACGTAATGTACAAAATAATGTACTTTTTTGTCTCTGTGCTACATACTCCATAAATCTAAGATTTCATTGTTGTTGCTATTAGGTGCTTATAAAGGCAGAGTCTGTATTTTAAGAGGATCTCAAAAAATCATCTGTGCCTCTTACTTTTCCTCCCATTTTATGAATGAAACAAGCAAGATCCAGAGAGGCAAAGGGACTCACTAGTGGACAGCTGTGATTGTGGGGAGGCAGTAGGGTGAGGGTGAGCTTGGATGGGATGCTGGTTTCTCATCTTCAGGCAATGACTTTCTCATCATGCATTTTCACCTTCATTTATCCCCAATCCAAAACAGAAAAAGACGAAACATGTCTATTTGGGACCCGGATTAAGGTGTAAGTCACTTTCAGCTCAACAATGGCGTAGGGCTTGTTATTTTATAGAGCTATGACCTTAACCCATGGCTGTCAACCATGGCCTTTTCCATGGCCTTGGAGTGTTTCAAGGAACCAAAAAGGGCAGACTACCCAAGAGCTTACAGGGAGGGAGACAGGGATTTTTGGCTGCAGTACAGTTATAGTTTTAGATTGTACTGGGGGGAATTAGAGCTTGAACTTGGATGGAGAACCCATGGCTGGATTCTGTGGCATGTAATCAGCACTGTGGCCTGCCAAGAGACCTGGGGTAAAGAGGAATGGCACAGTGGAAGGTGGAGAATGATTCCACAGATACAGCCGAGAGGCTGGTTAATGGAAGGACAAGGAGTGGATGAAGGATGGAGCAAGACAACTGAGAACATGTAGGCTTGTCAAAAGGGGGAAATCAACTTGCCTGGAGCAGAGAAACAAAGCAAAAACCCACAAATGCCAGTTATAGCAGTAATTCCAAGTGTACCCTTTAATTCAAAATTTAAACAAAGAAATATTCACTTTCAAACTAGCAATTTTTGCATGGCACGTTACGTTTACAAAGTGCTTTATATGCTCTCACTCAAGCACGGTAGCAATATTACTCCCATTTTGCAAAGAGACAAGTGACTGTCAGAGACCCTAAATGATTTGCTCTGGGTCTCCCAGCTAGTAAGGGAACCAGTGAGGATGTATTCCTGGGTCTTCCAACTCACTGCTTGGCCTGACCAATAGACAGGTTTTCCCCAGACACTGGCTTGAGAAAATGCTAACACCAGATATGGAGACACCAACCAGTGCTCGGACTTCTAGTGATTTGATGTAGCACAGAATGGCATGGAAGTGAAAGGTCAAATGGGGGGAGCAAATGAAGAGGAGGCAAGGTTTGGATGGGGGTTAGGGTTATCGTTTAGAATAAAATGTCTCATGGTTGCTGTAAGAAAGTGGAAGAGTGGTCAAAATGTTTCCACACGGGCATTAAAGCCTCTGGGGAAGAGACTTTCCAGACCTCCTCCCCTCTGCCCACCCAGAACTAACCCACCATCATGGTGCAACTCAGCAACCCCCAATGCCTGCCTGATTATCCCAGAACATAAGGCTCCTATTCCCTGAAGTGTAACTGCACAAAGATACACATAATATCTCTTAATTGTGGGCTATCTCTTTCTATTTTGCAAATTAATATTGGGTCTATTGCCATTCCATAAGGAAAGGCACAAATCTGAGTCCACCATGTTGGAATTCCAACTTCATGACCAGGAGATTTTGCAATGCTTGGTCTGAAAAATGGAGCATTTATTTATTTATTTTGTTATTTTCCATTATGGTTTATCACAGAGTGTGGACTATAGTCCCCTGTGCTATACAGTAGGACCTTGTTGTTTATCAATTCTATATATAATAGTTTGTATCTGTTAATCCCAAACTCCCACTCCATTCCTCTCCCACCCTGCCCTTGGCAACCACAAGTCTTGTTCTCAATGTCTGTTTCTGTTTCATAAAAGTTCATTTGTGTCTTATTTTAGATTCCACATACAAGAAATACCATATGGTATTTGTCTTTCTCTTCCTGACTTACCTTCACTTAATATGATAATATCTAGTTCTATCCATGTTGCTATAAATGGCATTATTTCATTCTTTTTTATGGCTGAGTAGTATTCCATTGCATATATGTACTACATCCATTCTTCTGTCTATGGACATTTAGGTTGTTTCCATGTCTTGGCTACTGTGAATAGTGTGGCTATGAACACAGGGGTACATGTATCTTTTTGAATTATATTTTCGTGCAGATATATGCCCAGGAGTGAGATTGCCGGATCATATGGCAACTCTAAAAATGGAACATTTAAATTCCACTTTATGGAATTGTGGTCACTGAATTAGAAAATAGAAAATTCCTAACACAGCACTTGACATGGAGCAGCATTTGGAATTTCCATCTTTGGATCTTTCTCACTAGATGCTTGTGAGGATAAAATAAAATAACAGCTCCAACTAAAGGGATGTATTATTGAAGGAGACTCAGAGGTATTTGCTGCCAGTTCTCAGGATCTGACAAGTCTGACAAGTCGTTTGTAATTTATTCATTCTTCAAAACAAACATGTTTTCCTTTAAACATGTTAATCTTAAAATGTCTTAAAATATTTATAACATTTGCTGGTATTATCACTCCTTGGACTCTAGCCCACTGAAAATTTCTAAGTCCAAAAAATACTTTAAATAAAGTCCACTAGTGGTTGAAAATTGGAAACAAACAAAATAGCAAAAAAAGTTAAGTATAGTTTGATAAGTTTGCACAGTGAAATACTAGAGTGTTGATTAGAAACTTCATGGAGAGAGACCTAGAATGCCATAGGCAAATATGATGCAATCATATGTAGAAAAAGACAAGATGTGTGTGTGTGTATATTCTAACATCTGTATGTAACTCATGTATTTTAAGAATAAATTAAAGATCCAATCACATTGGTAAGCTTAGAAGTTCTTCTAAATGTGAAACTGTACTTAATAAAACTTTATTGTAAAAATAAAGCATATATATGTACACATGAATATAAATAATCAAAAATAGAGGAAAAATTAAACCCTTAAATATAAAATAATTAAGGAATTCATTATAAGTGATTATGATGTAGACAAAATACTGTGCATGTTGCAGAACAATATTAATACTTCAAAATACTGTCTACAATATATTCAGTACAAATAGTGGGTTACAAAGCAAGGCATACAATAGGGTCCATATACTTTTTAAAAAATTCTTAGTTTTATATGAACACAGAAAAAGTTGATATAGCCCTGAATAGATGAAGGAGTGATAAGTGAATGGTGGGATCATAAGTGATTTTATTTCCTTCATGCTTTTTTGAGTTCACCAATAGGCTCTGTCAACACGTGTTTCTTTGGAATCAGAAAAAAACAAAAGCAAACAAACAAAAAACTCTAATTAATACCACATAATTGTTGATGTTGTTCACCAGGAATTTCCCATGCTCCCACTTCTATCACGTGGTAGGTTGGCACTCCTTGGCCACTTGGGGCTGAGAAAAGCCATATGAATAGTTCTGGCCAGTGAATTGTGCATGGAAGTGAGGCAGGGCACTTCCGGGTTAAGCATTTAATTACCAGTGTTAGACCCTGTAGAGCTCTTTTTCCCTTTGGCGTAACCATCAAATTGGCTACTGATGTTGATTTGCTCCATCAACCAACCCTCCTGAGCGGTTGCCAGGGCCAGAGCCCCTCTACCGGTCTGTGATAGAAAAGAGCACGAGGCAGAAGTAAAGTTAGGTTGAGTTCAACCACTGATGTTTCAGGATTTGCTTGTTTGTTATCCATTCTATCCTGACTGGTACAAATATAGATGGGAAAATGGCTGGGAGCATAGTCACCAAAACTGTCAACGTTCATTGTCTTTATGTAGTAAGATCAGTAGATTCTTTTCTTCTTTTTCTTTCTGTGTTTCCCTATTATCTATAATATGTTTTTCTTTTTCATTGAAAAATAATCCAATCAACTCTACAAATAAAATGAGACATCACTGCAAGACAATATTACAAGTTTGTCCTTTTCTTAGGAAATTTGGTGGATTGCTGCTGATTCCACCCTATTCTTTCACTTACTCCCCTGGAGCAGGTGGGCTACCTGAGGTGGGCAAGGAAGACCTATGGGGCCTGGTTCTGCTCATTCACTGTGGCAGGAAGTAAGGTGGAGCCTCCAGGTGGGGTTTCGAGAAACCTGAAAAGTGTAGGTGGGGGAGGTAAGACTTGGTCCGTGCTCAGAGCAAAGAATTTGGGTCAACTCCTCTGAATTTATTTTAAGGAACAAAATACTTTTCAGAGTGAGTTTGAACACAATCATACAAGTCTAATATTTGGGATCTGGCCTCCTGCCACTTCCTATCCACTAAGTCATGCCCTTCAACATCTTTGACTCTGCTGTGAGCCCTTCCTGAGATGTTCCTGGGATGCCAATTTTGGAACATAATGGTATTTATCTGTATGGAGATTCTTAGATATAGAAGAAAGTACAGAGAGTGGAACCAGGTGGGCCTGGTTCGGATCTTGTAACCGAACAGGACGCCATGGGGACCTTCCTGGCACAGGCCTTCCCCCATACCCTCTGCTTTAGCTCCTCTCTGAAATACCTAGATAACAGTAATTGATGCACATTTCCTGAGTTGTTTTGCAGATGTGAAAACACCCCACTAAATGGAAGATGTTAACTACTTGATGACCATGAGTGCATTGTCCCGGGCCTTCTGGAGCCTAAGGATTGATAATGTGAACCCCTGTGACACCACCATGTTCCCTCATCATCAGCCAATCAGAGAACTGTGCACTATCTGATCACCTACCCTGAGACACCACCCACCCCGACCTGGCCTTTAAAAGTGCTTTGCTGAAACCCTTCAGGGAGCCCGAGGCTCTTTAGGGCATGAGTCACCTCGTCTCCTCGCACGGCCTTGCAATAAACATTTCTCTGCTCCAAACTCCGATGTTTCAGTTTGTTTCTCCTCACTGTGCGTTGGGTACACGAACTTGTGTTAACAATCTCAGCTCTGCTGGTTACCACTTGGAGCCAAGGGGCTCAGGACAACCCTGCCCCACAGTGAAATTCGTGCAGTTAGTATAAGATGCTGTCTCTGGTGAGAGTGGCCCAGTCACTGGGATTCCAGATGCAAACACCTAGAAGATCTTAGGGCTGGAACTTGAAGAATGAACACTTAAGAGAGAAATCAGTAAAGGCATTCCTGGTGGGGGAGAAAGCATGAACAAAGTTTTAAATGCCTAAAGAAACATAAGGCAGAAGGGACCACTTGGACAAATATCTGAGAAAATGCAGAATCCAATCTCAATAGAAATGGTTCATTCAGTCTTTTGTAGGTGATAGAAAGCAATGATCAATATCAATCCCTATCAATATTTGCTGTAACTACATACTATTAATTATGTTTCTTATTCACCAAATATTTCTTGAGTACCTCCTCTGTGCCAGGCATCCGCAAACTACTACTCTCTATTCCTCCCCTTCTACTTTTGTATGAAATAAATGTATTTCACAAGGAAAATTTATATCACCACCATAGAGGAAAAGCCACATCCTTGTCATTCATCAGAGCCTCTCAGAAAAACAAATACAATTGAAAAGACAAAAGCCTCGTATTCCCATGAGATGCCATTGCCCGAAGCAGGTTCTGAGCCCAAGATCTCACCACCTTTGTTAAAAAATGAAGTTTAGCAAGTGCTAGAGAAATGCTGAAGATCTACTGGCACCGTACAAGCCCTTTATCTTTAATCGAATCAGAGAGGTGGGGAAAGATTTGACCAAGAAATAGTGCAACCCTTCTCTGATAAATGGTGTTTATGTTCTGAAATGATCTGGGTCAAACATGGAACACACTTCAGGGAAAATCAAAATAGGAAATCATAGTTCTTGCTAGGGTTTCAATGAACATCCAATTGCTGCATTAATTCTACGGCCATCACACCCCCATTGCCTGATTAGAGCATGACCCTAAGAGGTAGTAAATACGATTATGTCCATTCAACAGGTGAGTCTTTTTATTTTTTTGGCAGCACCCCGTGACATGCGGGATCTTAATTCCCCGACCAGGGATTGAACACCTGCAGTGGAAGCACGGAGTCTTAACCACCAACGAAGTTCCAAAGTTAGTCTTTGTTGTTGTTGTTGTGAATTTATAATCAATTTGTATAGACTTTTATTCTGATACTTTATCAAAAATATCAGATACATAACAAAGCAAAGGTATAGTAAAATGAGCCCCTGTGTAACTGTCACCAAGCTTCAGATTTCTAGCATTCTTTTTTTTGGGGGGGAGGTATAGTTATTTTACAATGTTGTGTTAGTTTCTACTATACAGCAAAGTGGAGTTCCCTGTGCTATACAGCAGGTTCTCACTAGTTATCTATTTTATACATATTAGTGTATGTATGTTAATCCCAATCTCCCAATTCATCCCACCCCCCTTTCCCCTCTTGGTGTTCATATGTTTGTTCTCTATGTCTGTGTCTCTATTTCTGCCTTGCAAACAGGTTCATCTGTACCATTTTTCTAGATTCCACATACATGCGTTGATACAATATTTGTTTTTCTCTTTCTGACTTACTTCACTCTGTATGACAGTCTCTAGGTCCATCCACGTCTCTACAAATGACCCAGTTTTGTTCCCTTTTATGGCTGAGTAATATTCCATTGTATATACGTACCATCTCTTCTTTATCCATTTGTCTGTCGATGGACATGTAGGTTGCTTCCATGACCTGGCTATTGTAAATAGTGCTGCAGTGAACATTGGGGTGCATGTGTCTTTTTGAATTATGGTTTTCTTTGTGTATATGCCCAGGAGTACGATTGCTGGGTCATACGGTAATTCTATTTTTAGCTTTTTAAGGAATCTCCATACTGTTCTCCATGGTGGCTGTATCAATTTACATTCCCACCAACACCAGGTTCAGCGTTAAAGTTCGTAGATTTTTTGATGATGGCCATTCTGACTGGTGTGACGTGATACCTCATTGTAGTTTTGATTTGCACTTCTCTAATAATTAGTGATGTTGAGCATCTTTTCATGTGCCTCTTGGCCATCTGTATGTCTTCTGTGGTGAAATGTCTATTTAGGTTTTCTGCCCACTTTTGAATATATATATATATATATATATTTATCAATATTGAGCTGCATAAGCTGTTTGTATATTTTGGAGATTAATCCTTTGTCCATTGATTCGTTTGCAAATATTTTCTCCCATTCTAAGGGTTGTCTTTTCGTCTTGTTTACGGTTTCCTGTGCAAAAGCTTTTAAGATTCATTAGGTCCCATTTGTTCATTTTTGGTTTTATTTCCATTACTCTAGGAAGTGGGTCAGAAAAGATCTTGCTGTGACTTATGTCAAAGAATGTTCTTCCTGTTTTCCTCTAAGAGTTTTATAGTGTCCGGTCTTACATTTAGGCCTATAATCCATTTTGCGTGTATTTTTGTGTATGGTGTTAGGGAGTGCTCTAATTTCATTCGTTTACATGTAGCTGTGCAGTTTTCCCAGCACCACTTATTGAAGGTGAGTCTTAATAAGGTGGCCTGATGGCACATAACTGACAAGCATTAGGGTCAGGATTTGAATTCAGATCTATCCATTGACCCATGATACCTTCTCTTTGTCATCATGACTTTTTATTGGGAAATCATGTAATGGCTAGGCTGATAAGCAATTTTCTATTTTCTCCAAATAAAATCAATTTTCCACACAGTAGATAGCAGCATCACAGTCCAGAAACAGAACCTGTCTTTCCTGAAATAAAAAACCATCAAGCCATGTCCCTTCCTTTCCCCAAACACTCTGCATTGTGATATTTCTATGCGTCCCTTCGGGTGCTCAAGTTTCTCCGTTTGGTATTAAAGAGAGAGACCAACAGTCGGAGGGGCTGGGAGGGAAAGGGTTAAATATTTTATGATTCTTGCCACATTTGTAGTAAATTGTGTAATAGTTTTCATGTCTTAATTACTTAAATTTTATATTGAGCTATAGTGATATTATCTCTCTTTTTGTCTCTCCACAATTGTATTTTATAATAGCTTTTATTAGAACCTACATGAGAGGAATTTAAAATGAACACATCATTGCTGTTCGTCATGCAGTATAGAAAAGAGAGCACTTCTCTGATATTTGGCGTGAAAAGCACTTTCCTTTGTATTTTATGACACATTGCAAGTTATATTAGGTGAGGACATATTTTGAACAGAATGGTAACTAAGGGAGACCACTGAACTTCTTTTTTCTGCTTTTAGTAGCTTCCTTGGTGAAGAAGTTTGGGGGAATTCAGTATATCAAGAAAAACTCCCCCACGAAAGCATCACCTAATTATAGTAAAATGCAAATGATATATACATATTTTTTTTAACTGAGATTCTCTTTTAGAAAAAATTGGTCGTGGTCTACGTATTAGAGAATTATTGGAAAATTGGGTGTTAAATTACAATATCGGATTTCATCTGTTAATGCAGCAACTACGTTTATTTTTTTTTAATCCAGTAGTTACTATTACGTGCAGCAAATTGCCCAAATTGTGTCCTACTCTGGCTCCTTTTAAAAGGCTGTGATCTCCCCAATATGGAATTTTCAAAATAGACCAGTAACTTGTATTCTAAGAAATGTAACGTGGGCTTCAGTGCAGAGATGAAAACAGGTTTTGTTTGGCTTTTCTTTACCTGTCTCCCCCAGTTTGTTTTTTTTTAACCAAGTATAGAGGAATCCGTAAACCAAAAAGTCTCTTGCATATAGAAGCTCAAATACAAAAGGGAAAAATCTCAACAAAGGATGCAGCGGGTACTTGAGAGCGACGGCTATAGAAATAAATGTGAAGAAATATTATAGATGCATATTTAATATTGTTGTGTTTATTGCTTCATTTATAAAAGTCAACCAGCTAGAAACTGTGAATGAATAAACTCCTCACAGGATATAAGTTAGATACAGTGTAAAGTGTACCTTAACTCTTACAATTCCCCAGGCAATTAATTTAGAAAATCAGTGCTTCATTATAATGAATGGGGTTCTGGCTGGAAGGAAAAAATGCAAAGGCAATAGGTATTTATTCTTGACTGGTGTCCGTTCCTGCCTTTTCAGTTACTGCCCTCCCCCAAATAATTCTTCTTTCAGACCCAGCTCACGTTACCTCCTCTGTGAAGCCCATTGGGCTTCCTTGGATACAGCTACTCTCTCCCTATTTTGGCCCCCTCTGTGCTCTGAGTCTCAAGACAGGCTAGCTCTAGATCCATAACAGGCAGCCCTGCTCTTCCACTAAGTGGGTCCTTTCTGAGGAAGGACCTTGTGTGATCATGTTTATATTCACAGCACCTAGTCCATTTCCTCTCTCACACTGAACGCTTAAAAACGATGCTGGTAGCCTGCAGTTGAAGATTGCCAATGAAATGTCCCCTGCTCAGTACAGGGCTAGGTTTGCAACCCAATCCCAGAGTGATTAATACACTGCCTCTGCCCTCAAGAAAGGTCAAACTCTATCGATTAAATAAGTTATAAAACAATTAGAGAGACATAAGATGATAAAGTACAAATTTGAGGTGACATGTTAGACTTTTTAAAATCATCCGAGAAACTCAAGGGATTGGACTCAATGGGGGCGGTGTTCCAAGATGAGAATAATAATCCTGTATATTAATTACTCCATAGGGCTGGGCCCCATGTATATTTCTGGGAAAGTTGTGTTTTCTTATTCAACAATCAGATGGTCACCATGTTTCACATAAGACGATATTTTACATGGAAGGCAGGCAGGGAGGGAGGGAGGGAGGAAGGAAGGAAGGAAGGAAGGAAGGAAGGATGGAAGGGGAAAAGAGGAAGGGGAAAAAATACAAAAACATTAGACTCCTGTCTTCTTTACAAGTATCTTTCCATGATTTTCCAATTACCAACTCAAATTCATTTCCTGATGCTAATTCTTTTTCAATTTGCAACACAGCATTCTCCCTTTACTGGGATGAGCCCTCTTTCCAAATCATTGTAACCCCAGGCTGGCCAGGGCAGGTCTTCCTTCGTCTCTCCAGACCAGTCCCACACTTCCTTCCCTGCTCTCCGTAAATCACCGACCATCGAAGAGCTTTTTGACTCTGAGATTTGGTTCTTTTCGCTATCACTCCCCACTCCTCGCCCGCGCTCCCACCCCCCTTCAGTCCATTTTTATTTCTCTCCTCTTTTTATTAACATGTCCACACTGTTACTCAACATAAAGGGTTTCTTGAGGAACTCCTTTCTCCACATTTGTTTGGGTGTTATATGGATGTTCAGAATGGAGATCAAGAGGCACAAAAATAGATTTTGTTGATTTATGAGACCTCGCTGTTTTCAATTCCCCATCAGTATGGGCAGGCACGATGCCGTCAAGAAATGAAGCATCTGCTTCCCCGACGTTTCATTTGTGAACTTTAGCACCAGATGTAAATCATTCATAAAATCCCAAAGTTTTGGAAGGTACTC
The DNA here is from genome assembly GCF_963455315.2 of Globicephala melas. Taxonomy (NCBI): domain Eukaryota; kingdom Metazoa; phylum Chordata; class Mammalia; order Artiodactyla; family Delphinidae; genus Globicephala; species Globicephala melas. Next base: position 169,891,622 of record NC_083315.2, on the reverse strand, counting down.
ATGCCTCGTTTTCACAAGCGTATTCTCCACATACTGTACTCTGTGCTTTCTCTCATTTGTTACAAATGGTAGGAGCAGAATTTTAATGACGACTGGAAATAAATTTTCTGCAGCAGGGAAAAAAAACCCCAAAACCAGGTAGTTCTGGAAACCCTAGCAGGCACTCCTTGTTCGTAGGAGTTCTAGAAACAAAAGGTGTCTAATTAAGTTATCACAACCTCACATCACCACCTATAAAGGACCTTAAGGGAGGTCAGATATATTGGGGGGGGGGCATCAGATCTGTATTAATAAAGAATCTCTCAAAGGCAACTGGAAAGAGCATGTGCTTCCGGCTGAGCAGTGACCTCATCGGTGTTCTTGGCCATACCCTTCACGTCCCCATGACTGCGTTCAGACACTGAAATACATTTACTGAGCATCTGAGTAAGACACAATTTCTCCTTCCAAGATGTTCATAGTCTTGCTGGAGGGAGGGGGTGATGGGGAGGGGGGAAGGGGAGGGAGACCAACATGCACATCAACCACCACACTCTGGAGTGGTGCGGTGGACCACTTCTCTCAGTCTGCCCTTCCATCTTCTGGAAAGAGCAAATCCGTCTCCCAGAGGGGAGGGGTCATCTTCTGGGCAAGGAAAGGGCAGCTGCCCCACGCAAGTTCAGATAACCTGTGGAATAGAATGATGCAAGAGAGAAAAGTGTCAAAACCAACGTATCCCAACACTGGCAGCTCCTGCGGCAGCATCCCCTGGAGTGGCCCCCATTCCATGCCCTTCCAATCAACTCTCTTCCATGAAAGTCATCTAGAGTCAATTGTGGTCATTTGCCTCTAAGATATCCTTATGGCTACCTCTGGAAAACACTGCGATTATTAAGGAAGGTACAGGGTTCAAGGAGAGGGCAGAGTAGGGAGTGATCAATTTTGTCTAGATAAGGGGTGAGGAAGCTATCAGAGAAGGCTTCACGGAGGAGGTGATGTTCAAAAGACTATTAAAGGAAAGATAGGAGCGCAAAAGATGTACTTCAAACTCCTTTACCAAATACAGACCAAAGCTGTGAGGCTAAGGGCTCTGGCTTTAATTATTAGAGGGACATAAATCCACCAGTCAGTGTCTCCTGAACACATTCTTAGTATGAGGTATCATACAAAATGCAAATTCTTTTCTTAAATCCTCTCAACTCTGCCTAGAATCACACAACTAGAGACTCCCAAGTTCTAGCTCTTTGGTCTGTACCAGCTGCCTTTCTTGCTCCCTCTTCAGAAGGAATGCTCCATTTGATTTCTTCCAAAAAGAAATTCTCCAATTCCAGAAATTTACCCTATATGATTGTGAGGGTACGGGGAGGTTCCCGTGTGACTCATCCTTGACAATCTCTCTCTTACAGAGATGAGAATAAATGGCAAGCATATGTGGAGAACGGAGATACCATTTGGAATTTCGACAATAACATTTTCTTGTTGCTTTTAGGTCAGCGGGAAAGAGAGGACCCTGGGGATCCTACATTTAATAGCTGGATTGAAATTTTAATGTGAATACTTCTTTTATCTCTTCAAGAATTCATCCATTCACTCCTTTATGCATCCATTTGCTCCTTTATCAATCAACTCATTCATTCTTGGAGGTATTCTTTAAAGACTCATTAACTTATAGGAGAGTCATGTTACAGAAACATAATGAAAAGCAGATTGACTTTTCTCTCTGAAATTTCAAAGAGGTGAGATTCTAAGTAGAAAATATGTTTGTCTGAGCATCCTGAGATCTGGATTCAAGTGCCAACACTACAACTTAACTAGCTGTAATAACTAGTCCCTCAGCCCCGGGTTCCTCTCCTTCAATCCGGAATCATCATCTCCGCTCAACTCGCTCCAGAAGGCTGTCAGAAGGACTAAATGAACTGAGGGAGCCAACATTCATTTGCTTGGTCAAAACCCTGGTCAATTACATGATACTATTGCTATCGCCTGGGTTCTGGCCTCCAGCCACTGGGAAGACGTATGAGCTTATAAAAGTCATTTCCACTCTCTGTACCCCCTTTCCCTCTTCTGGGATATGAAAGGGGCAGAGGGGTGGAATACCCTAATACAAATATTCTTTCCCACTCAAAACATTTGTGACTCTCTACAGTGATTTTTCACCGTATATTTCAAGAGGTGTGATTCAAGACATCGGTCCACTTGACTAGTTTATTGAAGACTTGTCATAGGGGTGTTCCCCTTGCCCACTGCACCTCTGTACCACCTGAAACTTCTGATGGGACATATAGGACAAGCAATCGACCCTACACATGTTCTAATGATCTTTCGCCTTGCTAATGTCTGTGTCAGGCTAAAGGGATGATGGCCCCTGACCAAGGGCCAATGATGCCCAGATAGCGAATTTATGTCCAACCTTAGAAATGATTAGTCAATGCCCTTGTCCCATGAACTTCTCCTCCCTGCAAAATAGAACCCTGTGCATGACTTTCCTCCAGGTCTGATGTCTTGCTTGCCTGTGTCTTCTTCCCTAAGACAGCCATTCATGTCCAGCCTCTGCATCTCTCTTTCACTCACTTTTTAAATATTAATAAGGGCAGCTCACCCCTTTGGAGTGCTAACTCCCTGTCTGCTGCTCTGCTGAGAGCTTCACCGGCCTCATCTCACTGAATTTTTACAAGAACATTATGTTGAAGGTCCTAATACTTTTCATAGTGGAGCCTGGTGGAACCAAGCCAGACCTAGAATCTAATTCTTAACTTTTGCCCTTTTTCTAGAGGTCTTGTCTTCCTTGGGGTATTAAGTATTTTTGAACATTTTTTAAAAATCGGCAAACAAGAAAGAAAATTGTCCTGGATGTCCTAAAGCCACCAGAGATGAGCGTTTATTTTATCTTTTGCACGGACACAGAATCTCTGGTAGAGCCGTGTGTGTGTTTTGCAAAATGGGGAAAGATGAAGCTATGACTTTCCAAAGAGGAGGGAACCACTGACTTCCATGTCCCGTCTGGTTGAGTCAGGCTCCTAGGTGGCTGCTGTCACCTCCGTCACCACCCACTCCTCTCGGTGCCCACATTCTGTCTTCCTCCAAGAAGATCCCGCTCTGGAGGACTCGCTGTTCCGGAGGAAGAGTAAGGATGCTCAGCAGCGGGCGACTTCACAGGAAGCTTGGCAGCCTGCCGCCCAAGCCACAGCGCAGGGACTTTAGATGTCAAGGTTTGGGAACTAAAAATACAAAGTGAATATGCAATGGGCAGATGCACAGGGAGGGGGGGCGGGGATGATGCTCCCATAGACTTCATCCTATAAACTCACCGGAACCTGCTGGAGGAGACAAGGTGCCCCCCAGGGTCCCACCCATCAAGACCCAGAGGCTGTATAGATCATGCTTTTTCACATTCGAGTCTTCCTTGTGCTTCCTTTGGAAGGCTGGAGAAAAAAAAAAAAAGGCAAATTCTCCTTTGGAAGCTCTGGTCCACTCCAGGAAGGAGCCTGAGGACCTCCTCATTTCAGGTCCACACACGGTTCAGAGCAAGAGCCTCTGCTATGGCTCCGGGATGACTCAGGGAGCGTCTTTCCTGTTTTAGCTGCTGCCGTGTGTAATCCGATGTGACTAATGTTTCTCCTAGTGTTGAATCATGCAGCTGAGCACAGGGAGCCGGGCCGTCAGAAAGGCATGGCTTAAAAGGAGATGGTCTGCATGCAGCAGGGACGGGTTGGGGTGAGGAGGGTTGTTCTTCAGCACCATTTCAATGATTCCTTTTTCAAGGCCCCCCAGCCTTGAAAGTGTCAAAGTTCCTCCAAGTTATTTGAGGAAACGCTGTTGGTTCACGCAGCTGTCTCCCAGGGGCAGGGTACTTTGGAGCCGGCGAGAAGGAAACAGGAGAGCATTCACCCAGGGAACCTAAATCTTCTTATGTGTTGACCCTTTGCTCTTCTTGTTTGTAATTTGCCAAGATGTGGACTTCCCAAGTAGAGCTAGCTGCGGCAAACCCAAAATACCAGAGTGGGCAATGCGTTTGCTTTTGTACATCTCAGAAATGTCAAGGTGGGGGCCTTGGGGATCAACTCGTTCAAACTCTGGCTTTCTAGAGGATGAAACCCTGATTCTCAAATGGGTGAGGTGTCCCACGTATGGGCCCCCATCACAGCCCTTATCAGTGCATCAGTCCTGGTGCCACTGTGGTCATGAGGATAATGCCCCCCAAAGAGGTCCACATAAAACCCCCCAAAGCTGTGAATATGTCATCTTACATGTCACATCTTTGTAGAAGTGATTAAGTTAAGATCTGGAGATGAGGAGATGATCCCAGATTATCCTGGTGGACCTGACAGAATTACAATTGTCTTATAAGAGGGAGGAGGTGTGACGTTTGAAGCAGAGGTTGGAGTGATGATGGCACAAGCCAAAGAATATGGGCAGCCTCTAGAAGCAAGAAAATTCAGGGAACATTCTCTGCTAGAGTCTTCAGAACGGAACAGAGCCCTGCTAACCCAGTGTGTACCTCTGACCTCCAGTGCAGTGAGATGATAAGTCTGTGTTATTTTTAAGCCCCCAAGTTTGTGATTAGTTACAGCAGCAATAAGAAACAAACACAGTCCAATGTAAATTGGTGCAGCCATTATGGAAAACAGTATGGAAGCTCCTCAAAAAACTTAAAATAGAATTACCGTATGATCCAGCAATCCCACTCCTTAGCATATATCCAGACAAAACTATAATTTGAAAGATGCATGGACCCCTATGTTCACAGCAGCACTATCTACTATAGCCAAGACATGGAAACAACCTAAATGTCCATCGACAGATGAATAGATAAAGAAGATGTGGTACATATATGCAACGGAATATTACTTAACTATAAAAAAGAATGAAATAACGCCATTTACAAAAACATGGATGGACCTAGCAATTATCATGCTAAGTGAAGTAAGTCAGAAAGAGAAAGACAAATACTGTATGATATCACTTGTATATGGAATCTAAAATAAGACACAAATGAACATATCTATGAAACAGAAAGAAACTCACAGACATAGGGAACAGACCTGTGGTTGCCAAGGGGGAGAGTGGTCCGGGAGGGAGGGAGTGAGAGTTTGGGATTAGCAGATACAAACTAGTATGTAGAGAATGGATAAACAGCAAGGTCCTACTGAATAGCACAGGGAACTGTAATCAATATCCTGTGATAAACCATAATGGAAACAATATGAAAAAGTGTGTATATATATATATATATATGTATGTATATATTATTACATATGTATATATATGAGTCGCTTTGCTGTACAGCAGAAATTAACCCAACCTTGTAAATCAACTATACGTCAATAAATTTTTTTTAAAAAGTAAGAAACAAATACAGTCCATTTCTCTTTCCCATCAATTTTCTCCATGAAGCAGAGAGCATAGTTGAGAGCAGGGGCTGTGTCTCATCCATCTCTCTGACCCCAGACCTAGCACAGTGCTCAGCACATAGTAGATGTTCAGTTAACACATCTGAGACCACACGGAGCCCTCAGAGGGGAGGTGACGACCCTGAAGCCAGCAAGGAACAGAGGCAAAGCTGAGCCCAGCACCCTGGTCTCCCCGTAACCCTCCAGCTGACAGCATAAAATCTGCCTTCTCCAGGACCACACCCCAGCCTCTGCAGCACCCCGGAACACCTCTCCGTAGAGCAGGCTTGGCCCTTGGCGAGAAAAAGGAGCCACAGAACACAACCATTCTGATCCTACTTCTTGGTCATGATTTTGGCTGCAATTCACTGAACGGTCTCTGTGCATCAGGCACTGAGCTAAGCTCTTTATCTGGTTTAACTCAATCCTCACAACCATCAGGTGAGGTAGGTCTATTATGATTCCTATTTTTCTATATAGGAACCAAGAGAGAGGAAATAAATAAAAGAAAATAAGATAGCCAGTTCTGTCTGACTCCAAATCCTTGCTTTTAAACCCCTTCCTATGCCCAGTCTCTTGGGAGCTCTATGCCTTGCTTAGTAATACAGAGACTAATGCCCACATCAAAGAGTGTAGAGAACACACTCACTCATTCAAGAACTTTTGTTGGGTACCAGCTTGGTTCCAGACACCGTTCTGGGCACCAGGGAACACAGGAGTGAACAAAATGAGTTCCTGCCCCCAGAAACTGGAGGAGAGACACCCTGTACAAATAAACAAATGTACAATATAAAACAACAACAGATAAAGACTATGAAGGACGCTTTTAATTAAATAAATAGCATTAGAGAAATTCACATGGTACCCAGAACTTAGTAGGTGCTTAAAAATGTTTGCCGAATGGACATAGGGGCAGGAAATCAATTCCCTTACTCTGAAACATCCATGGCTTATTAGTGCCAGACCAGGTGGGCTGGGGATGGGAGTAGAGGGGCACCTAGTGAGACCCTTGTCCTGAAAAGTGGAGGCTGAAGCAGCATCTTTGGTCTCATGGAGCTCCTTTCCCGATGGCAATGAACTTGTGACACCAACAAAGACAGCACCAGTAATAATAATGCCCTGCACTGACACAACGGCCTCCAAGCTCTTCTCCCCACCTCCGCCTCTTGTCCTCCAGTCTGCCTCAGAAGTGTTCTTGATCCAAAAACCAGGCCAAGTCTACCCTCCATGGCCCGAGAGGGAACTCCAAACTCACACATCTACACAAACAGATGTAGTGAAGCACATCAGGTGTAGAGGGCGTGAGAGAGGTGATAACAGTGGAAAACTGATTTTTTTCCCCAAGAAAAAAGGCTTTCTGTTCGGAGTTCCCAGATTTTCTAAATATTGGTCACTTAAAACATCATGAGCACATCATTAATCATTAGAGAAATGCAAATCAAAACTACAATGAGATATCACCTCACACCGGTCAGAATGGCCATCATGAAAAAAATCTAGAAACAATAAATGCTGGAGAGGGTATGGAGAAAAGGGAACACTCTTGCACTGTTGGTGGGAATGTAAATTGATACAGCCACTATGGAGAACGGTGTGGAGATTCCTTAAAAAACTAAAAATAGAACTACCATACGACCAGCAATCCCACTACTGGGCATATACCCTGAGAAAACCATAATTCAAAAAGAGTCATGTAACAAAATGTTCATTGCAGCTCTATTTACAATAGCCCGGAGATGGAAGGAACCTAAGTGTCCATCATCGGATGAATGGATAAAGAAAATGTGGCACATATATATAATGGAATATTACTCAGCCATAAAAAGAAACTAAATTGAGTTATTTTTAGTGAGGTGGATGGACCTAGAGTCTGTCATACAGAATGAAGTAAGTCAGAAAGAGAAAAACAAATACTGTATGCTAACATATATATGGAATCTAAGAAAAAAAAAAAAGGTCATGAAGAACCTAGGGGCAAGATGGGAATAAAGATGCAGACCTACTAGAGAATGGACTTGAGAATATGGGGAGGGGGAAGGGTAAGCTGTGACAAAGTGAGATAGTGGCATGGACATATATACACTACCAAACGTAAAATAGAAAGCTAGTGGGAAGCAGCCGCATAGCACAGGGAGATCAGCTCAGTGCTCTGTGACCACCTAAAGGGGTGCGATAGGAAGGGTGGTAGGGAGGGAGATGCAAGAGGGAAGAGATATGGGGACATATGTATATGTATAACTGATTCACTTTGTTATAAAGCAGAAACTAGCACACCATTGTAAAGCAATTATACTCCAATAAAGATGTAAAAAAAAAAAAAACAAAAAAACCATCATGAGCTACGACCATTTGCACCGTGCAGGATGATGCCTAGAGAAGCCAAACTGCATCCCGGAGCTTGCCACTGGAGTACCCAACATGTGGTAGATCACAGTGGCAATGATGATGGTGATGATGGTGACACAGAACACAGAACCCCTGCCAGCAGCATTCTAATACTTTACAAGTCGTTAGACGGATGCTCCTCTAATAGGTATAATGATCCCCATTTTCAAGAGGAGGAGACAGAGGCTCAGAGGAGTGAGCTAGCTTTCTCGAGTCCTCACAGCCAGCAGCAGGGCAGCTGGTCCAAACCCTGGAGGTTGGCTCCCCTCCTGAGTGTCCGACCTGGGTGCCGGCCTGCCTCTGGGATAGAAGCTGAGTACAGGTGTGCTGATGGCTGCCAGCGGAAATGCTGAGAGATACACTTGATGGGGCTACTTCGGCCATCCCTGGAGGCTGGGACCAAGGCCAAGGATGCCAAGACTTCTCCAGGGACTGAGGGTCCCTGGATCGGGTTCTCTGCAACCCCCGTTCTCTCTCCAAGGCATGTGAGGACTGATCAAGCCCCCATCGACTTTGCTAAATGCCTCACCCATTAGTTTTATTCAGAGCCCTGTATGTGTTTGAAAATATTCCTCTTCATTATTCATATTGTGCCACAAGAATGATATATTTGAAGGAATCATCATGAATAAAGTGGCCAATTTAGCAGGGAGATTTACTAGGAAAATACTCAGTAAAAAATAGTCAGCCACCACATTTTCTGGGAGAGAAAAAAAAAATGCTGTTTGGGCCTTCAGAGTGATAGAACAATGCTCAGAGCTGCAGGATCCTATTCAATAGCGTTTCCTATAACAATTCTCAGACAAAGAAAGAAAAATTTATTTTTAATAAGGATAAAAGAGGAAATAAAGTGGCTTCGGTCCTAGTTAAATCCACTTGCAGAGAAAGAAATCATCCTCTTTTCCCGATCGCTCTAAAATAGTTTTGGAGAGGGTAAACACGTGGATACATTAAAAATAGAATTGCTAATAATCTTGCAAGTGAATGTTCTGGGTTTGGGAGGCCAGATGGCAGGGCAGTAAGAGCTGAAGTTAGAAGCCCTTCTTAACTCAATTCTCACTAGCTCTGAAGTCCAGAGCAAAGTTAGTGAGAACGCCTAAACCTCCACTTCTTCATTTTTTTAATGGGGTTATTATAATACCTACCAGAGATGACCTTTGCCCTCCAAAATTCACATTCTCCCTTCCATCTTACACCATTGTCACTGGGAAGGGACCAGTACAACGCTGATAAACTAGCAGCGCAAACAAATCAAAGCATTTGCCAACTGCTGTGGTGTAAATACTCCCACTGTGGCAATTTCAAGCTACCCAGTGACATCACTCACTGAACTTGGACTTGGGAAGAGACACACAGAGTCAGTTGTTCATGGCACCAACACAGCAGTGGCCTCCAGACCATGTTTCCCAGCCAGCCTCCCACCTGGCATCCAAGTGTGGTCATGTGATCATTTCTCACTAGTCTGTGTCGCTTTCAGCGCCATCTTCTAAGAAGTGGGGTGGCCTCCTGCACGCCTACTCTTAGCTTTCCTCCCGCTACAGGAGAACCATAAAGGCAATGGTGGAGCCGCAAGCTGGGAGAAGCCTGGATCCCCAAATCACCGTGTGGAGGGAACTGCTCCTGGACGGAAACACCCACCTTGAACTGTTACTTGATTTGGAAATATTCTCTTGCGGTCTTTTAGTTTCAGCAGCTAGTGTTACTCTAACTAATGAACCAGCATTTGAGGATGATAATAAGAGTGTTGACCTCATTCTGTGGACATCACTTAGCCCCGATCCACGCACATGTGGACATTAAATGTTCTCCCAATTATCAGAAGGGCACCAGAGACAGAATAATTACTTTTCATTCTTTTTTCTTTATCCTGTTCCGTAGCAGTGATTTCCACCACTCTGTCTTCCAGCTCACTTATTCGTTCTTTTGCCTCTTTTATTCTGCCATGGATTCCTTCTAGTGTATTTTTCATTTCAATTATTGTATTGTTCATCTCTGTTTGTTTATTCTTTAGATCTTCTGGCTCTTTGTTAAACATTTCTTGTATGCGTCTCGGTCTATGCCTCCATTCTTTTTCTGAGATCTTGGATCATCTTTACTACCATTACTCTGAATTCTTTTTCAGTTAGATTGCCTATCTCCACTTCACTTGGTTGTTCTTCTGGGTTTTTATCTTCTTCGGAGAGATAGAATAATTAGAGTCATACATTATTACGTGGAAAGAAACCATCAACTTTCCTCATGTGTAAATATGCTGCTAATAGCAGATATCTATTTATTAATTAAACACCTTTATTGAACATCTATTACTTGCAAAGATGTATAAGTCATCTTTTCCTTCTGTAAGGCACCTAAACTCCAATGAAGTGTCCATGTACATCCATGACCAAGTGAGAGAGGAGGGGACAAGAGCTCCAGTGACAGCAATAATTTCTAGTAACCATGCAGTAGCTCCCAGGCACATGAAGGCGCTGGACCCTTACCTAAGCACCCATCCTAGGGGCAGGTTTGATTATTATCCTCATTTTACAGAGAAAGAAACAAAGTTTCAGTAAATGTCAGAACCAGGATCTGAACCCAGGCTGTCTGAGTCCAGAGCCCACACTCGGAGGTACCGCATGGTACATGGAACAGGGGTTCCAGGAAAGAACAGGGGTTACCAAGAGATGTGGCGCTTTAGAGATGGGTCCTGAAGGAGAGGGGGGGGCGTGTGGACCTGAGGGGCAAGTTCAGGCCATGGGAATTGGGGAAGGAAGTGGGCTCCAGAACGCCGAGGGCCCCTCATGCCTGGCTAGAAAGTTTGGACTTGACGCCGAAACTCCAAGAACTTGAAAATAAATTCTGAAAAAACAGACAGGGCTTGGATGATTCGGCTTCTTCCCCGCAAACAACTACCAGCTTTAACTCCAAGTCGGAGCTATTTCTCTGATTAGCTCGGATTCCATACACTTAGCAGTTTCTCTCCAGGACTCAGATTTATTTAAGTTCACTATTAAAATGCAAGCTGGAATCTGCTCAAACATCTCCATAGCAATGAATGTCCTCAAAACCAGCGCCAATTTTAATGATTAAATTATCCTTATTTTATTTTCGGCTCTTATATCTCGATGTTTCCCCACGACTTTATTACACTTTGACTAATTTAATTGTACTTTGCCAACACCAGTGAGGTGCGACCCTCCCCAAAGAGATTTATTGCAGCTGTGAAACAGACATAGTTAGGATATCTCTAAACACCATAATTGTAGCCATTATGGGGCTTCTTATCACAATAGTTTTAAATCACAATTTATAATCTCAATTATACAGAAGAAACTCTTCAGCCCAGGGAAGTTCTACTTTGATGATGTGATCGCAGGGAGTGCTAGAAAATGCCATTTTCAAAGTGCAAAGAAATGCACTTTTTTTCAATGATTTGCAAAATATTTAAGAAGAATTAATGTTATTTTCATTGCGGCTGTGAATGGGGGCAACTCAGGGGCCAGAAATCATTAAGTGAGCCTCATGTTATAACTAACATAATATAGATTTTAAAATAACAGCCACAGATGGCCTGTGCCAGGTATCAATGGACAACAGCTTTCCAAACACTCAGAGAGTTTTGACCTGCTCCAAATCTAGACAAGGTCAGAAGCCTGCCTCAGTGGAAGCTCAGAAACTCTTGGAAAAAGATTTTTTAACTGACTTTATTCACCTGTTCAAAACTTTCTGACCTGACCAAGCCAAATCCCTTTCAGTCCTTTGGGTAGCAGTGTAGACATCACCTCCTCCAGGAAGCCTTCCATGCATCCTACCCCTGAATCACACCTGTCTGCTCTGGATTCCCAGCATTCTTCCCCATCATAGTGCTCTCACTGGAAATATTCTAGAGTGCATATTTTTCTTTCCCACTCACCTCTGGACCAGGGTCTCGGTGGGGGTGAGTCTGACATTCAGCTCAGTAAGTGCTGGACGGGTGTAGCTCCTCCTCAGGTCCCAGTTCCTGAGGGTCCCAGGTCCAGAGGAACTCCAGCCAAGCTCGCTGGATTGGGGGGGGTGTATTGGAAGCCCACCAGCCTCTCTTGCTGCTAAAGCCCCCCAGGCTAGTTCCACGTCCCCCTTCGTGCTCCCTACAGGCCTCAGGGGAATCGACTTTTCCTCTGCGTTGGGGGAGGAGCTCCACGGGAGGTTTCTGCATTTGCTCGTTTGAGAGACATTTCCCTTCTAACCAGCTCATCAGCTGGATCTAGGTGGCGCCCCGCTCCGCCACCTTCCCCCAAGGAAGGGAGGGAAGATGCAGAAGGGAAAAAGATATCCATCCAAAGAATGTGTGACTTCTTCCTCTCCAAGAAGGCCTCTCCTCCTGGGCCTGGACCTCTTTTGCTATTGGAAGGGAAGATTGAAGACCTTTCCCCAAAATAAATAAATTCCTTGGGAAAACAAATCACACTTCACATAATCCAACCTTCTCATTCAATTATTCACCCCGCAATCATTTGCTAAAACTTCTCTAAGCATTCTTTGGAAAAGGTAAGAGAATCTAGCATAAATATCATGGACATCCTATCCTAAAGAGTCAGGGGAAGATAAGAGATTAAACACAGAGGTAATCTTGACCCAGAGCTTGTTGTATGCTAGGTACTGTCTTAGCACTTGCTTTTATTTACCTTGCCATCTTCCTATGAGGGGGATTCTTTTGTTACTCCATTTTCCAGATGAGGAAACTAGGGCAGAAAGTGATTAAACACCTTGTCCAAAGTCACATGACTGCTAAATGGCAGCTCTGGGATTCAAGTGCAGGAAGCTTGGACTCTTAGCCACTCCTTCAAGTAAAAACTGTCATCCATCATAATACAATGGGCTAATTGCTCCAGTAACATATACATATACATTGATTCTACAGGTGTAGAATCAAATTACCATATGTAGGTGTGGGGAGATCAAGAATATTTTCTCAGAAAGACGAGTCATTTCATTGGGGTTTTGAAGGATGAATAGGAGCTGGCCTGGGCAAGAAGTGGAGGAAAGAGCATTCTGTGCTTAAAGACCAGAGAAATATTGTATATGACTGATGTGTGGGGGACAGAAGCAGCAGGGAAATGTGCAAAAAAGGAGAAGTTAAAGAGGTAATTTGTGGTCAGACAAGAAGAACCTTGTATAAAGTAAGTCACCAATTATTCTACCAAATTTAATAAGAAAGGATAACAACCAGTGTTTGGGTTTTTACCTTATTTCATTTCCTTTCCTACCCACCTCTTGTAAGCATTGAAGAAAGAACTCTGGAAAGCTGTAGGGGTTTGGCAGTTGCATTCAGATAACCTTCACTGTGGACCTCTAAGCGGTGAGGGGGCAGCAGGCACGACCCTGCTTCAAGGATCCCACAGACTAGACGAAAGGGCCTACAAGGGCATGGGTCCCCACCCCACAGTGGGGACAGACAAGGGGGTAAAATGGTTTCAGATACAAAGCCTCAGTCTCCCCATTGTTTATAATCAGAAAATCCCAGAACCTCAGATAATCTATAACCTAGATGATGAATCCTGAAATAGCAGAGTGTTATTCCTCCACAAGGTTATTTTTAAAATATACTCATTGGATGTGTTTATACCCTGCATCCTTCAATTAAAAAAAAAAGATTTGAGGACAGCCAACATGAAATAAGATGAATAAAATAGGAATAGAAATAAGAAAAAGTTATTTTAACAGACAAGGGTCAGCACAGTGGCCGTGACTAAGTTTAGATCCAGGTTCTGAGTTTCTTAGTGGCCAAAGCAAAGAGGGAAATTCCATGTTAAATAATGTGGATTGTCCAAAAGTACTGAATGATGCCAGCTCCCCAGGATAGACAGACCTTTTCCTAGTTCTAAACTCTGAATGAAATATCTCGAGATAGACGTTTGCAGGAAATGCAGAAATAGCATCATATGGTTTGTAGGAACCTTACATAAAAGTTAGAGACATGACATTTAAAGCAACGTGCAGGAAAAAGAGGGTGTGGTCCACATATGGGAACTTCCTGGGATGCCAATTTTCATCCTGCATTTGTGCATCCCTCCACTAGCTGCTCTTCACGGCTGTTAAATGCCCAGTTGTCTTCTAGGCCCTGGAAAGATGCGGAAACTGGCCACAGAAGGAAAAAGCCTCTTCAGAGAGGTGTCATGTGAGCTGCTGCTTAAGAAAGAGGCAGAAGTGGGCACAAAGTCACCAAAGAATGTGAGGGCTTCACACATTCAGGGGACACGGCTGGGGGGAAGCAGAACCTTTCCAGGGCCCAGCTGCGACCATGGACACGGGCAGCATCGGAGTTTCCCACGTGAAAATCGCTGCAGGACAGATCCAGGAGGTTGACCCCAGTCCCGGCTGTGACCCCAGCCCATTGTGGGACCTTGCGTGGACCTCAACTTCTCTTGCTAACTTCTTCACCTGCAAAAAGACAGAGGTTTGACCTTAGAAGATCCATCTCTGTCTCTTCCAGGAAGAAAATGTTAATTGCATGTATGTATCCTCAAGCCAAAAGGCAGGATTTTTTGTGCCAGCCATAAATAAATGAACCCTCAGTGCTGAACAGGATCAAAGGGGTTGATTTTGGAAGCCTGGGGGGCGGCTCCATCCAGCCCTCCGTCACAAACCTCGTAACTGCTTCGGTGGAGTTTTGCTTCCTGTATTAACGTTTAACACCCAACGACCAAATCCTTAGAGAGAAATAGTCCAGGAACCAAAATATAAATTTTGCATGCTCACAGGGTGACTAAATATTGAATTGAACCCACATATAATTACACTGTTCAATGCTAGCGTTGTTTTCCCCACTGCTATCGTAGCCATCTATCTTCCTAACAAGATAATTTGATCAGTTACCAATTAGTAGTTTTCCAGCTGTCCATTTAGGGACTGGGTGACCGGAAGTGCAGTCAGATGAACACAACCAGGGCCCCTAGCTCCTGACTCAATAAAGACTCTAACAGCCATTGGAATTTCACTTTGGTTGTATAGAGTCATGAAGGCATCCGTGCATTTTCTGCACAGAGAAATTTTGGCAAATGAGAGATAAAGACACTCGTAGCATCATTGGTCAGACGGTCGATGCCGAGATGGGATTAAAGGAGGGAATGTATATGAAGTTCCCGATGCACAGTAAGCACTCACTGAATGACACTCTCCTTTTACCATGGTTATTGTTATTCAACATCTCAGGTGTGTCCTCTGGTCTAACCTCCTTGTGTTTTAATTAAATTTTTTTCTTTAAAGAGGGTGAGAGAATTTCAAGGTTACGAAGCCTCTGAAAAAAATGCCTCTTGTGCCATCGTCCAGGGTCTTCCAATCCGCCCTGCAGCTCCAACTGCTTCATCTTTGCAGACCAGCCACAGTGGTGCTGACTTACTGTGTGTCCTTAGTCCCTGCTGCCAGCGATGGGCTCTGGGTGGCATCCAGGCCTTGTTTCTGAGGCCCCGATGCTTTTGACACTTGGAAGAAATAACAGATGGGAAACTGCAATCCTGGGGATTAAAATTGTGCATTTCAGCCATCTCCAGACACCCCACTGACCTGCAGCCTCCACCCAGAGTTTGCACGTGATTGTTCTTGGGATATCCTGCATGTTCATTGCATCTCCCTTACCAGGCTCTACAGGGAAGGCAATGAGGTCGCTGCTCCTGGCAGAACAGGGCCCTGAGGGTGGGGTGGGGGGCCCTAGAATAGCTCTTTAGGGTTAGGTGGCCGCTAGAGGTGTGGGACTGGAGCAGACCCCATGCCTCATGCTGAGGATGTCCTATCTGGCATCCCCAGACCAGACATGGGGCTTCTAGAAAATGGGCCAGTGGTGATAGGCCCAAAGTGAAATGTACAAGATGGTCAATTAAAAAGAGCAGCCTGACCTGGGAGGTGTAACAGCAGGTGGCAGGGCCTGTGTCCCCACTGCCAGCCTGTCACTCACCTACAAGACCAAGGCAGGGCCTTGAAGGATTGTGTGCTAGGCAGGTTATACACACACGAGGAAAAGTCTGGGACAGTCTGGTGGGAAGGGCTTCCATGATGGAGATAGATGGCTGGTTATCAGAACTGAGCACAAGGGCGTATCCATGTCAGACGGACTTGGGAGGTCAGACCTGGGGTGTCTGAGCTGGGGCTGCTGTCACAAATACCATACACTGGGTGGCTTACACGACAGACGTTCATTTCTCACAGTTCCGGAGCCTGGAAGTCCAAGATCAAGGTGCCAGCAGATTCCGTTCCTGGTGAGAATCCACCTTCTGGCTTGTAGAAGGTCAACTTCTCACTGTGTCCTCGCAGGATGGCAAGAACAAGTTCAGGTGTCTCTTCCTCTTCTTCTAAAGGCACTAAGCCCACCATGGGGACACCACCTTCATGACCTCATCTAAACCAAATTACCTCCCAAAGACCCCACCTCCTAATACCATCACATTGGAGATTAGGACTTCAATACATGAACTTTGGAGAGACACAAGAATTCAGTCCATAACATGGGGTCTGGGCTGGGGGAGCTTCAAATTTTCCTGCACTGGGTGAAGGACAGTGCCTTCAGCTGGTGGGACAGGAGGGTGGAGCTGCCAGGAGCCACAGAGCCTCCTAGCACATAACCAGGCACATGGGATGTTCCTAGAGGGATTGAATAGATTGGCTGCTTAACTAATTCCCTTTTGTATCCCTCTGGGTTCGTGGTTTAAATTAGTAGAAACTTACTCTGGCTACTTCTTCCAATAGAGGCAGAGAGTTTATTGAAAGAATGTTGGGGATGGACCGATTTGACAGGAGGCTGAGGACCCGGCTTGGGTGGCACTGCGGGAGCAGAAACCCAGCATCAGGAACCGTACGAGCCCCACCCTAAGCACCACTGTTACGAAGCTGCCTCTTGTGTGGGGGAGGCCTTAGCCTGCCCCTCTGGCTGCACCACCCTGCCGGTGGGAGAAGGATCTGTACCCCTTATCCTGAGCTTGGGAGGGGAAGCAGCAGAGGGAGGTGGTCACCCAGCACTGTTCTCTGGCGGAGTGAACACAGAATCCAGAATTTCCCCAGAGGGAGGGAAGTGTAAATACGAAAGGCAGGTGATGCAGGGCGGCCAGAAAGTGAAAATTATTCCTCTACTCCACCCCTCCAACATTCCTGTGGCTATTCGGGGTTTTGTGCCTTTGGCATCCCTGCTAAATGAAGAAGCCCCCAGAGGAAAAGAATCACGGGCACCACTGAGAACCTCCAGGACCGCCAGCTGTGGGTTAACCCTGCAACCCTCAGCAGCTGGACCTGACATCCTGTGCAAGGCATTGCCTTTATGTCCTTGGCCTCGTGTGTGTGGGATCAGTGTGGCTTGCCCTTGCTTCCGCATAGGAACTTCTTCCTTTTACTCAGTACATTTTAGAAGATGTGTATATTTTGCATAAAAGTCATTCTGCTGGATTTTTCATGTAATGCTACATCATAAATGTTTTACCAAGTAACTCATTCATTCTTGATTCATCCATTGGTTTGCTCATTCACTCTATCAGCTGTCTATCGTTGGGTAAACCCATCCTGAATATATGCACCGGGCCAGCCTCTGCCAGGCTCCGAGACACAACGACGGGCAATGGGGTGGATCTCTCGCCCTCAGGATGCTGAAAGTCGAGCGAGAGATGCAGACACACCAACTGTGAAATTTTACAATGACAACAGCTCTGATGGGAAATCTCCAGGATGTCCTGAAGGCGCACAGAGGGCAGCCAACCCCTGGGCTGGTTGGAGAGAGGTGGAGTGGGGTGGCTCAAAGTAAGAAAGACTAGAAGAAAGGGCCTCTCAGCTGAGCCTGGAAGGATGAGTAAGAACTCGCCAGGCGAGGCGTTCCGAATGACTGTGACATCGCCTTCTGACCAGGCTCTGTGAGCCCCGGGATGACGTGATCCACGTGGCCTTTCCCAGAGATGATTCCACCTGCTCCGAGTGGGAGTCAGTGCTGTGGCCTTGCCGGCTGTTGTAACCAAATGGGGATGAACTGAACTGAGAGACACCCTAAAAGCACATTTGATTAAAGTCAGAGAGGCTCCAAATTTCCTCCATGGGAGGGACTTTGGGTGGCCATCTGCTTGAAAGAGGGACCTAAGTGACTGGTTTTAAAGCTGAAACACCATTGTAAGCATATATTACGAAGCATAATCTGTGCTCATTTATTTATTTATTTTGGCTGCGTTGGGTCTCCATTGCTGTGTGCGGTTTTTCTCTAGCTGCGGCGAGCGGGGGCTACTCTTCGTTGTGGTGCACAGGCTTCTCATTGCGGTGGCTTCTTTTGTTGCAGAGCACGGGTTCTAGGCACATGGGCTGCAGTAGTTGTGGCTCGGGGGCTCTAGAGCACAGGCTCAGTAGCTGTGGTGCACAGGCCTAGTTGCTCCGCGGCATGTGGGATCTTCCCAGACCAGGCCTCGAACCCGCGTTCCCTACAATGGCAGGTGGATTCTTAACCACTGCATCACCAGGGAAGTCCCACTGTGTGCTCTTACACGTTCTTCTGGGCCGGCTTGGGGAATGTGGTGCTGAGAGATATTTTGGAGGGAGGGCCTAAAAGCCCTCCAAGTCATGCCTTCCAATTGAAATCAATTCTGCCATCACCACCAAAAAGATAGCCTAGCTCCTCTGCACCTAAATAGTTACCAATTAGGACAAAAGCCCCTGAAACAGAGCATGCCCTTCTGATGGGGTTACCAGAAAAACGCAAGAGGCCAGTTCAATTTAAATTGCAAACTTAATTACACAACAGATAGTTATTCTTAGGGTGTGTCACCAATATTGCATTATTCGTTGTCTATCTGAAATTCAAATTTAACTATTGTCCAGTGTTTTTATTTGCCCCGCCATGGAACCTTTTTGCCTCCCAGTCTACCGCCTTTCCACTAGAAGGCATGGCTTTCTGTCCATGGGGAGTGTCTCCAACTCCAGTTCAACCATAACCTACTTGGGACACTTTCTGGCAAAGGTGTCCCAGGGAGCCACTCACAGGTGACACTTCCATGGAGTGTGAGTCATTCTGGGGGCTTTACTGACCCTTCGTAGCACCAGAGAGCTGGGTAAGGAGCCTCCTTGCTTTGGGGATTGTTTCATTGACGGTGCCAAGAAAAAGAAGAGGGTGCGGGGGGAGAATTTGCAAAAGGAATTTTGGAAGAGATAAAATGTCAGTAGAAGTTTTTCTACCACAATTGAGAATGACCCAGAAGCTGATGCAGCCTGCTCTGCAGTCCTGCCCTACCACCAACCAGGAAATGAGCCCAAGAAGAAAGGTGAGGCACAGGAAATATTCAGCCACTGCCCTGCCTCCAGAGGTTCCAATTCCAGACTTATCACCGCTACGTGACTGCCCTCCCCATTCTACAGGTCCTGGGCAGGGAGGAACTGGATTCAGACAACCTGGACCAGCTCCCCACTCCCTCCCTGAGGGCAGAGGGCGCGTTAATTTTCTTGCCTGGTGCAAGGAGCAAACAGGGCTAAAGAGCTAATGCAGGCCAGTGGGGCCCTTTTCCTCCTAGCAGGGCCAGACCCAGCAGGGTGTCTGGCACATAGTACGTGCTCAATAAATCTTCCCTACATCTGAACCTGAAATGAGGAAGCGCCAGGCTCCGTTTTCTGTGCTGCTCTGATTATAGGGATAAATAAATGGGCTTTTCTGCAACGGCAGACACCATTCACTACTAAATTCACTTTGATGCACAGGGAAAAAAAGACCCTCTGCAGCCCGTATCGCCACTGAGGAAAGAGATAAGGCTTATACTCAGAATGAATTCCGGCTTATATTTATGTAGAGAAGTAATCAGACCATCAAAGCAGAACAAGAAAGTGAAAGGGTGTTAAGACAAATGAAGTTAAAAGCACACAATACCCCGTCCCTGATTTTCTTTCCCAGGCAATGAAATATTTCAGAAGATTAAAAATGGTTATGTAACACCCAGAATCCACATTGTCAAAAAGATTTGTAACTCAATGTTTTCCTACCCAGGTACCAAATGAAAGAGTTTCATCTAGGTTTTGATCATGGCAATTTTTTTTCAAGATATAAAATATATTGAAATATTTAAATTACTTGTCAAATGTAAACTTGCCCATGTCCTGACACTTTTAAAATATAACGTGGCTTCAAACATCACTTCTCCTGATAGGATTTTTTAAGTTGTTTTATAATGCATTAACAGCGAATCTCAGACTCCAAAAGACTACTGTATTCGTCATATTCACTTTTTTTTTCCCTCATCCCCTACAATTTCCAGAATGTAATTCTGCCCCCAGCTGGTTAAAACATCTCTGACATCAGAGAAAAATGGGAAACTTTTCAACATGTCTGCTCATCAGGACAGACGTCAGAGGAGAATGAGGGCCTTTGGGTTGCAGAGCTAACAGGTGCCTCTTCCGGAGTAAAAGCCCTCAACTCGGGAGGGTTTTGTTTGTTGGTTTGAGGCAAATCTACAGTGTTTCTCTTTGCACAAACAAGGGAACCTGGCAAGAGGAGACTGCATTTCAGAAAGACCCAGTTTGCGATTTCTGTTTCAAGAGCTTGCCGTTAATGAGGTATCGATCGCCTGGCTGTGGTAATTGTCACTCGACATCGAGCAGGACGGAAAGTTAATAAAGACGACTATCAACACCTGGGCTGGTGTCCAAAGGCACGCCGAGGAACTCAGATCTGTTTTCTTAATGTGTGTGTTTTCCTCTTTTCCATTAAGTTTTCTAAAATTTATTCTGGCTTGATCATGTCGCCGGGCAAGCTGCATGACCGGCATCCCGGTGTGACAAAGAGGTCCCCTCACAGCTGGATGGGCCATCTTCCACCCCAGGCCAGGTGCGCAGCCAGTATGGGGCCAGATGTTGGGTGATGGCCAAGACCACGCATGGTCTTGATGGCTGGCCCTTGCGTTTATAAAGGCTACGACGTTGACCCTCCTGGACCGTCAGTCACATTCACAGCAGAGGGAAGGAGAAGGAGGGGATTTTCGGATGCCTGTTCTGAAAAGGGTCTAAGAAAGAACTCAGGAAGTGACCTGGAGTCTAAGTCGGTGATAACCCGGCTCCCAATAAGAGGCTAGAGATTTTAGGCAGAATGGCTATTTTAAGTTTAAATAGCAGAATCTACAGCGTAGTGAAAGGATGGATCCTGGCATTCCTGATCAGTGTGTCACCTGGCTGCACGGTGACCTGGCTGGGTATGGAAGACCGAGGCTGGGCTCTGGGACCACTTTGGAGGCCTTTTGACTTCTCAGTGCCTCCTGTTACCATTTGTGAAATTTGCAATGTCATGGTCAAGATTTTTTTTTTTTTTTTTTTTGCGGTACGCGGGCCTCTCACTGTTGTGGCCTCTCCCGTTGCGGAGCACAGGTTCCGGACGCGCAGGCTCAGCCGCATGGCTCACGGGCCCAGCCGCTCCGCGGCACGTGGGATCCTCCCGGACCAGGGCACGAACCCGCGTCCCCTGCATCGGCAGGCGGACTCTCAACCACTGCGCCACCAGGGAAGCCCCATGGTCAAGACTTTTAACAGTACGTCTGAAAGTGCTGGCACATTCCTTAGCTCGGTGAATTTGTATGTTCTTTCTTTTCCTGGGATTTAAGACCGGGTTTGGCCACCATTTTCTGTAAAAAAGCCATATATTAGATATGCTAAGTTTTGCAGGCCAAGAGGCAAAATCTAAGATATCGTGTAGGTACTTATATAACAATAGAAGAAAAAATATTTCCTCAAATTTTTGTTGATGAAATTAAAATATAATAATTGAGTATAAATTTGTGTAATACAGGTCTACATGTGAGCAGAATGGAATTCTTTTTTTGAGATAACATTTGGTTTAACTGACTGTCAAAGTTAGTGTTTCCTATCCTCAAATCAATTGCAAACGTTCATCGTGAAAACCATTCTTAGCTTGCAAGCTGCAGGCTGGCTTTGACCGCAGGCTGTGGTTTGCCCACCCCAGGCTGAAGATGAGCAGACAAGCTCAGCCAGCCAAGCCCTCTCTTGCTCATCTCTGCCCACGTGCTCTGACACCTTAGGTTCCAGAATCAAACGGTGTGCCTTCCCTTTTTGCACCACCATACCCTGCTCCTGTGTCACCTCCTCTGGGAAGCCTTCCCTGATCACGCCTTGCCCACAGCAGGTGGGGAATGAATGTCACCACTGCTCGTAACTCAGGTTCCCTGGTGGACCCGCAGGGAGACAGGGAGCCCCTGGAGCACAGGCCTGGGTTTTCTCACTCAGCTTATTCAGTGCGTGAATCCCCAGCACCTACAGAGCTAAACATCTGTCACTGGGGAAGGAAGGGAGGAACTCAGTCTGGACCAAGCCCAGGGCAAGAACCCTGCCTTCTCCCAGCTCTGCTGATCAATAACAGTAATAACTAGCGTGGCCCCATGTTCATGGTGAAGTAGTATTACTTCATTTAGTCCTCACACAGAATATGAGGCAGATACTGTTATTGCTCCATTTTACAGATGAGGAAAATTGAGGTCAAATTGTCTGTGCCAGTTCCCACAGTTAGTGCGTGGTGGAGCCAGGATTCCAACCTCTGGCCGCCTCACCCCCCAGCCCTCCATTCAAAGGCCACAGGCACTCCTTGTTCAAAGGCAGCTCCTGGCCTTATATCCTGCCCCGTCTCTGCTGCTCAGCTGCTCAACTTCCCAGAAATTACCATCTAACCACCTTGTTTTTTTTAAAAAAGGTTTTTTAAACAATTCTCCAATGTTAAAAGCTTGAAGCCAGGCCCCCAAGAGTCTCATGTCAAGTACTGAGCACTGTCTTGATGCTGCTGGGTGTCCCTTGCCTGGGGTGGAGGAGGTAAAGCCAGGTAGAGGAAGCAGCCCTAGAGGTGGGGAAATGAAGGCCTAGGCCCGCCCTGCAGCTCTAAACAATAGAAGCAGGCCTGGAAGAGTAACAGTAGTTGCAGACACCATGACTGCTAACCGTGATTGGCCACCAACCACATTCCACGCAGCATGCAGAAGAGTTGACCTGGTCCGTCCAGCCCCACCAGGAGACAAAGCATCGGTGACCATCAGAATGTCCTCCCAAAATGAAGCTAGCTAACCAGCTGTAAGTAGACATCTCTAACCAGCTGGCCAGCCTGGCTCCAGCCACGGGCACCTCACGGAAGGTGGGTGTGGTGCATGGGGCCACCTCAACTGCAGGGCTGGGGCCACAGCACCAGAAGTGGCCCTGTGACTTGGGACGGCCACTTCGTCTCTTGGAGACTCGGTTTCATCCTCATTGAAAAGGAGCCAGTGGCAGGTGCCTTGATGTCTCCTGAGTCCATGTTCAGACCAGGAGCTGCCTCGGTGGTCTTGCTTCATCTCCCATCATCCTCCCCTGAGTTGCCGGTCATCCTGCTGCTTCTGCACGATTCCAGGCTATCCTGCGCCTCCTCAGTCCCCTCCTGGGGATCCCTCACTCATGACACGGCAGCTTTCGCACAGGCCCAGCTGGCCCGGGGTGCAGGGATGGACGAGACAGAGCCTCTGTCCTCGAGGGGCTCGCCGTCTGCAGAGGGATGGATGCCGCGCATTCTCGCGTAGGTCTAACCTGGAGAGAGAGTAACCAGTGACATAGAGGGAGGCATCTACTGCTGTGGAGGTTCGGGGTGAGGTCTCTTTAAATTGGAGGACAGGAGGGCATGAAGGCAGGCTTCCTGGAGGAAGCAGCATCTAAACTAGGCCTTGAAGGATGAGTAAAGTTGACTTCAAGATTTGGGTGATGAGGCGGGAGGTGCAGGAGTGGAAGGCATTGCAGGCCTTGGGAATAACTACAAGCAAGGTAGGCTGGAAAGAACCCATTTTACAGATCTGAAAGTTGAGGTTCTCCATCTGCCTTCCCCCTGCCAACCTCTCCCAGAGGGGCTTCAATATGTGAGCACCTTAGGCGGGCATACTTCACACCTGGGTCCCCAGAGCTCAGTCTAGGCCTTTGCACTGCATTTTAGATCTGTTTCACCAGGTCGGGGCACTATAACGAGTGGGCAACTTGCAAGAGACTGTGACTCAGGACAAGTTTTTTTGTTTTTTTTTTTAATTGGGGTATAGTTGTTTTACAATGTTGTGTTAGTTTCTATTGTACAGCGAAGTGGAGTTCCCTGTGCTATACAGCACGTTCTTATTAGTTATCTATTTTATACATGTTAGTGTATATATGTCAATCCCAGTCTCCCAATTCATTCCCCCCCTCAGGACAAGTTTTGATACTCCCTTCATCACCCACCAGCTGGGGGCTTTGACCAAACCACTCCCCCCCACACCCTCTTGAGCCTCATTTCATCAGGAAAATCAGTAACTATCACCTGTCCGAGTGATACCATCACTGGGTCACCAAGGGCCAAGAGAGGAAACATATACCAAAGAACTTTTGAGAGTATAAATTGTTAGATAAAACTCTAGACCTTGTTATTATCGACATATAATTAATTATTATTAATTGGCTGGTCACTCTGGGCCCAACCTCATCTGACCCTGGAGGGCAGGGGTGGGGTCAGAAGAAAGAATAAAAACATGGGCAGCCCTACTGTGTGCTCAGCACAGTGACAGCCGCCTCCCTTGATCCTTCACAATAGTCCTCGTTTTATAAACAGAAGAAGGTGAAGCTCAGAGAGATGACATGCCCTGCCCGAGGTGACACAGCCTGAAGTACAAAGATGGGATTTCATATTAGATCTGTCTTCTCACTATATGATGTTTCCCTGGGGTGGAAGCCACTAGAACATGACTTTTCCACGGCCCTTCAGCTGCTTACAATGACACGGGAAAGTCAAGACGTGCCTCATTCATTCTTTCGTTCATTCATTCAGTTATTGGTTGATTCATTCATTCATTGATTTATTCAATAACTGAGCATCTCCTCCACTCAGAGCTCTGCACCAGGTACTTGGTGTGCAGGATGATACCAGGAAATAACAACAAATGATGCGATTTTTAATAAGGGCCACAACTGATGAGGCAACCATCAGAAGAATAAGAGTCCAAAGGACAGGAATATCGTTATGCGCTGCCCCGAACCAAACTGCACTCAAGATGAATCAAATGGTCTCAGGACTGGCTTCCTCCCTACTGCATACAGGTGATCCCCTCCAGTCACGTGGCCTTAGGTACCATCTCTATAGGGATGACTCCTGAATCCAGATCCTTAGATCCAGCTGCCTCATCAACATCACCCTGTGGGCTCATAAGAGGAAGCTCAAATCTAATATAAATAAAAGAAAACTCCTGACCCCAAACAAAAGAAACATAACATAAAACTAAGACTTCAGTCTTTCCACCCCAGTAAGTGACAGCACTAAAGACAGAAACCTTGGTGTCATCTTTCGGGCATCTCATCTCCCCCGACGCTCCTGTTCCAATTACCCAGTGAAGCCTTGGCTCTACCTGCAACACGTCTCCAGAATCTGACGCCCTCTCACCATTTCCTCTGCTATTGCCCTGCTTCTGGCCACCTGGACCATTGCAGCCAGACCCTGCCTCGTCGCCCTCCTCCACCCTTGCCAAGCAAACTAATTTCATTCAGCAACCAGGTGATGTTATTCCTCTCTTGTCAACCTGCCTTAGCTTCCCATCTCAGAGAAAATGCCAAATCCTCAGAGCAGCCTCTAAGACTGGACCCATCTGGTCCCTCAGCCTTGCCGACATTATCCCCCTCTGCTCCGCCCTTTATCCTTCCTGCTCCAGCCACTCTGGCTTCTTTGCTGATCTTGAGCACACCAAGTAAGCTTCTACCCCGGGTCTTTGCACTTGGTGTGTTCTCTGCCTGGAACACCCATCTCTCATACGGCTGCATGCTTGTTGCCTCATTTCCTTCTGAACTCTATTCAAATGCCATCTTTCCAGAAAAGCCCCTAATAATATATCATCTTCAAAACCACACTCCAAGTTTGTGGTTCTCTTTACCTGGCTTTATTTCTCTCCATGCTTTCATGCCACTTTCCATATTAGAAATATGTCCATTTGTTAGTTTCCAGTCTTCTCCCACTGGAATAGGACATCTGTGAGGGCAGGGGATTTCTCTGTCATTGATGCTGTGACCAAAACAGTGCCTGGCACAGAGTGGGAGCTCTAGAAATGTTTGTTAAAGGGAGGAAGGAAGGAAAGAAGGAAGGAAAAAAGGAAGAGAAGGAGAGAGAAAGAAAGAAGGAAAGAAAGAAAGAAATTGGACTGCTCACCAGCCCACAAACTGACCCTCCTTCTTTCTTCCATGTACTGGCAAATACCAAATGCCGTTTTCTCCACCCAAAAAACCCTCTCACCAGATTCTCTGTTTGCTGACATCTGTCTTCAGAGGCAGCATTAGCTCCTTTGCAAGCTCATGGTGCACCCGGGTAGAGTCTGCTCCAGTCTCTCTTCCCCTGGGGCACTTTGCAGCAGCCAAGGTCCCGGCAGGAGACAGAATTCACCACTGATGATGGACCTTTAGTGAAGAGACTCCTCACAGAGATGAGGGCGTAAAGAGAACAAACAAGGGATGGTGCCTCGCTCGGAGGCAAGTGGCACAGGGAGCTGTTCACACTCCCTGGACTGAAGGGACGACGCAGAAAAATGGAGGCAAAAATGTGGGTGGAGACAGCGGGTAGGAGCCAAGTTGTGGAGGATGGAGCTCTTGCCAGAGATGCAGACAGAAGTGAGGAGAGAAATATGTAACCTCCTCTCCTGCCCATCCATCTTCTTCCAGTACCTTCTATTGACTAATGCCACTGGAACCAGCTGGCATGAGAGCCTGTGTGGGAGTGAAAGGCAACAAGGTCAAGGTTCAGACAGTGGGAACATCATGTGCAAAGGCCCTGTGGTTGGAGAAGTGGGAGGAACCAGAAAAGTCAATGGAGCTGGGCCTCAGAGAGCCGGAACGACGTGAGAGGACACTGAGGAAGGATGAATGAGCCAGACCTCACCACATGGGCCTTAGAGGTACGTGGCCTGCCTCCTGGTTTGCCCAGGACAGCCCTCAAGGATACCGTCATCGCAGAGGTGGAATTAGTAAGTCACCCCTCACCTTCACTCTCCCAAAGGGCCCTGGTTTGGGCAATAACTCGTCTGGTCTGCCTTTTGCAGGGCATGCCGGTGAGTCCTGCCTTCACAGCCCCTGAAGGGCTGTAAGCCGCCCGCTCGCTCTTGCCCGGATTTCCATTTGAGAAGAGCTATGAAGCAACTGAGTTTTCGGGGCCATGGAATCAGGACTGATAAAGATGCTATTGTATATGTATAACTGATTCACTTTGTTATAAAGCAGAAACTAACACACCATTGTAAAGCAATACTACTCCAATAAAAATGTAAAAAAAAAAAAAAAAAGATGCTATTGAAGTCATCCACGCCACCCTCCAAAATCACTGCACTTGCCTTTAAACACCCATGCGCTCCAGGATGAAATCCGGACGTCCCTCACTTGTCATGTGCTCGCCCCCCCTCCAGCTTCAGTTCCTGCCTGTCCGGCCCAGCCAGGCACCACGGGCACCTGTCACGCTGCAATGCTCATCTCTGCCTGACGTGGCCAAATTCTGTGATGCACCCAGGTGTCTGTGCACGCTCTTCCCACCAGCTGGCCCGCCCTCCTCCTCTCTCCTGCAGCAAAGTCCTATCCTTCCAGCAAGATCTAGGATCTTCTGATGCATCCAGGTGTTCTCTACAAAGACCTGCTGTCCTTATGGGTCTCCGTTTCTTTACTATTACATTGTGAACTGCACCAGCACATGGAAGGCTTGTCTTTTTCATGATGATTTAGCCCAGTGCCTGGGTGAAAGATTGCAGAAATGAGGGAAAGGAAAGAAAGGGAGAGGGAGGGGAAAGGGAGGGAGGGAGGGAGGGAGGGAGGGAGAGAGGGAGGGAGGGAGGGAGGGAAGGAGAGGAGGTTCTAAACTATTCGGGCTTCTTTCTTTGCAACTTACCAGGAATCTCCACACTAACTTGTGAGGTCTGTAACTTTTCTTTACACAGTGCTGTGTACTTTCCCTTTGTTCTGATTTTTCTAAATCCCACACACTTTCAATGTCCCACACTTGGAGTTAGGTGGAAGCACACTCCGCTGCAAAAACTTTGACTTGCCACCTTGTTGTCGCAAACATCCTGATGTTGTATAATAACCCAAATGTCTTTGTTCTCACAACGGGAGTATGAATCAAGAATCAAAGAAGCAGGAGGAAAAGGAACGTTCTAGGCTATTACTGTAACAATCCAATTACAATGCCTATCAAACTTAACTTCACAGGTTAGAGCTCCTAATTGCCTGACAAAAATTGACACTTCAGTCGCAACAGCCTAATATAATCAGAGTCCAAATTAAATTTGATCGTGGGCAGAAAACGATGCTATCATTCGAAGGCATGGAAACAGGAGATCAACTAGCATGATACCAGGGATCAGAAATGAAAATGATTCATTAGTGGCAATGCGTTTCTGGTAATGGGAATGACACAGTTCAGACGGCTTTGTAAAAACACTATTAATTAAAAAGATGATAGACCTAACAAGCCATAGAAACCAGAGGACTTTTTTGGGGTGTGCTTGTTAAGGTGAAGGATGACAACGGGTAAGAACAGAGAGTTGATTCACTTTTGTGAGAAGTGTTTTGCTGACACATGAGCCCAGTTTACTGGCCGTTGTTCTGTGAAGCGACTTTCTCCGGGGGCTCATGTTCCAGGACTATAAGAGAAAAGAATTTGTGGCCATAATACGGCTTTGCGGTGAAAGCAAATAGTGCTGGCTATAAAACAGAAGGACCCAATTCATAAAAGAAATTTGCAGGGGACTTTTGTAAAAGCAAAAAAAAAAAACCTAGATGAGACTTTGCATTGTGTGTGTGTGTGTGTGTGTGCGCGCGCGCGCCCACGCTCGCACACACGTAATAGGTTTTTCCTTCTGTAAGGTCTGCATGATTTCTAGTTTAGGGGATTGAAATACACAGAAGGAAAACCAAATCTCAGAGGACATCAGGGTTTGGGGACAGAGGATATCAGGGTTTGGGGACAGAGGATATCAGGGTTTGGGGACAGAGGATATCAGGGTTTGGGTACAGAAATTTGAAGTACCCACTTTGGGCTAAAAAAAGAAATTTATAGGAAAATTATACCCTGTGAAAGAGTTACGTTTTTCCATTTAATCATTCAACCAAAATTTACTGAGTGCCTTCAGTGTGTTAGGTCTCATAATAGGATCTGGGGTGTTAGGACTGAATAGGGCGGGTACTATGCCACTTCTTAGGGAATGTTCAGTCTAGCCAAAACGATGGGCATTGGCTGAGTTAGGTGTGTGATGAGTGCTGGGAGGAATCATAGGGAGTTATGCAACTAAATGACAGAAGGACTCAATTGTATGGGAAGCCAGAAGGGCTTCATGGAGGAAGCAACATTTCAGACGAGGCCTAAAGTAGGAGAGTGGTAAACGATAAGGGGTGGGAATGAGGGAATAATTCCAGCATAGGAACCTTCAGTTGCATCTGTGGGTACAACAGAGTGGTGAGGTTCCCCAAAATATAAACGGACAGCTTGAATGCACTCACGGGTTACCGGAGCTGGAAGGGAAAAAGAAACCATTCAACTCGACTTGCTGCAAGAACAGAAACAGGCGGGAGGTCCTCGACTCTGGGTCTCTTCCTGTTAAAGGAACGGAGATGTGGCAGATGAGAGAGGATCAGGCATCCTCACCCTGTTGATTTCAGACGCAGCCGTGTGACTTGCTTTGATCAAGAAAATGTGAGCAGAACTGGCATCAATTCTGCTTCTGAACAGAAGTTCCAAGAGCCATCACATGGCTCACCATGTCCTCTTTTCCCTCTGTCAGAAGAACTGGTGAATCCCAGGTCCAGGGCTCTCCCTCAGCCTGAATCCTGGAGACAAAGTGGCACAGGAAAGAGCTGCAGCCCTCCCCCACCTCCTGGATGTGCAGCCCGAGTGGAAATCAGCCTTTGTTTCTGTAAACCACGGAGGCTTTGGGGTTAGCTGTTGCGCAGCCCGGCTGAGCCCATCCTGACTGAGGCAGCAGCCAGTTGGCCAGGCCATGCAGAAGGAGACAGTTATGGTGGCAGGGGGATTCCTGGGCCTTGTCAGAACCCAGCAGCCAAAGGAGCAGGGAATTCTGGGCCTGGAGGAGAAAGGACCCAAATCGTTGATGTTTCGAGGGAAGAGATTCTGCTTCCGTGTAAAGAAGAAACTTCCAAGTGGATTGCCGAGTAATCTTTGTCGCATGAGCTGCCTTAAGGGGTAGTGAGCACCGGTCCCTAGAGGAGATCAACAGCAGATTGGGTCATGATTGTGACTCGTCTCTAAGTACCAGGTGAGGTGAGGGAAGAGTCTACATTCGATGACTTATGAGGTCACTTGAAACCCTGAGATTCTATAATTGTCTGATTCTGTGTGGGAAGGCAAGTGTCACCTGCCCCTAGGACCTCCAGTGAACAAAGAATGGGGCCCTGGAGACCAAGCTGTTCAGTCCAATTACATTCAGTCTGGGACAACATGATCCAATGAATACTCTGTACTGAGCCAGACAGAATGACCTAGAATGCCTTTTTTTAAAAAAAAAGATTTATTACTTATTTATTTATTTAATTCATTTTTGGTTGCTGCAGCATGCGGGATCTTTTGTTGCAGCGCGCGGGCTTCTCTCTAGTTGTGGCCTGCAGGTTTTCTCTCTCTAGTTGTGGCGCTCAGGCTCGAGGGTGCGTGTGCTCAGTAGTTGTGGCACATGGGCTTAGTTGCCCCGCGGCATGTGGGATCTTAGTTCCCTGACCAGGGATGGAACCTGGGTCCCCTGCATTGTAAGGTGAATTCTTTACCACTGGACCACCAGGGAAGTCCCTAAAATATGCAATATTTTATATGCAATATGCAAGCTGCTTCGGCTCCAGCTTTGCTACCTGCTGCCCTTTCTCTCTCCCCACCTCTCTCCCTCTCTCTCTCTCTCTCTCCATTTTTCAAAGGCTAAGTTCTCCACAAGGGGGAAGCTGGATGAGGCTGTATCCCTCACTGGACAGAGGGACACTCATGGCCGTGCAGAATTTTCCAGAGTGAGGCGGTCTCCAGGGGCTGGATGGACCAGCCCCGGGTAGCCCCACAGCTGGAAGTCAGCCTGGTTTCGTCCAGCCTCACACAGCAGACTTCTGCGTGGCTGGGCACTTATTCATGGCTCCCTGGTGAGCGGTTTGGAGGCCGAGATCCACCCGGGGCGTGGGCTTGGCAAAGCACCGATGGCAAATATCGTGGCGCTGCAGGCGGGTCTGACACGGCCCACAGGCTTGGCAGGAGGGAGTCGTTCTGTAGATGGTCTCCACTCACGGCTGTGTGCAAACTCCCTCGGGTAAGGCCCTGGGCTCTCCCGAGGTTGCTACCTTGGTTCTCAGAGCAGCTCTGCACTCAGCAAACCTCCTGGGTCCACAAACACCCCCGCATCCTCCCAAAGCAGAGGCGGGGCCGGGCTGGGAACTGATGCTGATCTATCACACCGTGTGTGGTAACACTCCCCGAGGCCCTGTGAAGAGCACTGATCCTCATTTCCCAGATGAGGAAGCTGACTCTCAGAGAGGTTGAGGAATTTTCCCAAAGTACTGCAGTGAAAGTGGTGCAGCCAGGATTCAAAACTAACTGTGGCTCCAAAGCCGTGCTGTCCCCACAGACGAGAGTGCGGTCAGGCAGTCACGTCTCCCCGCTCCCTCCCTGTCTCCCTCTCTCCCTCCCTGTCTCCCTCTCTCCCTCCTGCCCTGCACATCCGCCGGGTTCTCACCCCTGCTCCTCTCTACTCCTGTCTTCTTCCTTCTCTCGGAAGTGGCTTCCCCTCCTGGCCTCTTAGCTGCTGCCCTGTAACTTCAGTGCACCGGGCTCTATCCTGCTGTGGGTCTAGCATCGTCCTGGTCCCCTCACAGCGGGGCTTCCGATCACTAACGGGTCAGTGTTTCCATGTCTTCTTCCCAAATGCCCAGCGGACGAGACCAGCCAGCCCTAGGGAAGGTGCAGAGAAGGTGGCCCCTTCCTGCCCCAGCCATTGGGTGGGTGTGGAATCTTCCAGGGAAAGATGAGGTTGAAGAGGCAATACCCACAGCCCGGGCACACACCCACATCTAGATCTGATGGATCTAAACCTCTAGTCCCTTGTGACTCATTTTACTCCCTCCACGGCCTCTTTGTCCTTTCATTCACTCAACAAATATTTACTAAGCATCTGCTACGGTCAGGCGTTAAGCTAGTTGCTGAGGTCACGGTGGTAAATAAGACAGGCGCAGCCCTTGCCCACATGGAGCTTCTGAGCCTAGTGGGTAGACAGACCATAACCCCGTAAATAAATCGCCATTGGAGATACCTTCAGTGAGATGAGTTCTCCGAGTGAAATAAACTGATGACGCGCTGGAGAGAAACTCTCCTTCGGGAGATAGGGGAGCAGCCTTCTGTAACAGGCGCTTTCACAGTGGTTTACTGCAGGGATTAACATTTGAACCAAGGCCTGAACTGCAACCTGGAAGCAGCCAGGTCTAGAACCTGGGAAGAACGTTCCAGGCAGAGGCCAGAAAGGAAAGGCCTGGCTGTGTTTGAGGAACTCAGAGGATGCCATCACTCCCTGGGTACCAGCTGGGCGGGAGCAGACAACACGGGAAAGGGGCCTTCCCGCAGCTGCCGCCGGAAGAAGGTTCTCTCCAAGCCCCGGCTTCTCCACGAATTCTTGAATTCTCCGAAGCATTCATCACATCGTGCCATTGTTTTCTGGTTTCTTTGTTTTTTGATCTCTATTTTCTCTTCTCAATTTCCTAAGTTCCATGTAGCCAGGAGCCTTCCCCAGTTTACTCTCCATGATTCCCCTGCCTATAAAAATGCACAGAATGGATACGTGAACGAACGAAAGGAAGGAGCCCGAGCCTCTGGGAAAGCATCTTGTCCGGGCGTGGGTTGTGGCACCAGGCATGGTAACCAGGGCAAAGCAGGGACCTCTGGGTGCAGCGTCGGGGGCGCCAGGCGGCAGCTGAGCCCACAGAGGTCTCTCTCATTCCTCCCTTCATTCTGCCGCCCCCCAGAATGAAAGCAGTGTGGATGTGGTGGGTACCAAAGGCAGTGATGGCATCTTGCCCTTATGCCTGTGTTGTGTGTTCTCCAAGAGCACATCCTACACATGCTCACAAAGACAAGGTTGGCTCCCCCGGCTGTCCCAACGAGGGTAGGACCTGGAAACAAACAACTGGCAGCTTCCAAAAAGAGCTTAATGGTCCCACAGCAGCCCGTGGCCTCACGATGTTGGCATCAGAGCCTTCGGTATCTGGATGACTGCACCCAACTTCTATTGTATGGATTACACTTCTTGGCCCCAGAAGCCCGGAGGATAGCAACACCTGTGTTAAAATGGCAATAAGATCTTGGCAGCAGAAGCTTCACCTTTGTGATTAAAAGAAAACAAAATCACCAGGCTACATACCCAAATCAGGTGTTACATAGGGTGTGACATCCAGGGGCTCAATGCACACGATCAGAGTCATTGGAAAAAGGACAAGTGGGAGGATACTTCACTTTTTGCTCTAACCAAAATAAATGCTAAAATGTATAAATGGAAATTACAAAAACATTGGTAAATATTTATGTAACCAGAGGTGAGGAAAATCTTATTATCCATTATTATTATTTTTTTAATTCATAAAACCAAGGAAGAAGCCCTAGGAGAAAGTACTGATATAATCTATGTGGAAAATTTTTAAGATTCTGGATATCAAATACAAGAATAAGATTAAAGAATAATCTCTAACCAGGACAAAGTGTACTTGACATAGATGTAAATAAAGAGTTCGGTGCTTTAATGGAAAAAGAGCTTTTATAAAATATGCTGCTCCACTGCCCACACACTTAGAAAAATGAGCCAATGACACGCACAGACAATTTATGAAAGGCGAAATCGAAATGACCAATCACCTTTGGGGAAAAAACTAGTGATACATGCCACATCATCAAAGAAATAAGAGTTAACGCGATGAGAAACTAAGTTTCAGCGGTTCACGTTGGCAGTGATTTCTTTTTTTTATATAGTAACACTCAATATTGGTGTGTATGGGGGAGAATAGACGATTATATGTGCTGCTACAGAGATTGTAAATCATCACATGATTTTTGGAGGCCAAGTTTTACTAAAACTTTCATTTTTATGTTCATGCCTATGGTATACAGAGTAATAGACATCCAAAGTTGCCCACATTCTAATCTCCAGAACCTGTGAATATGTTACATTTTACGCAAAGAGGAATTAACGTTGCTAATCAGGTGACTTTAAAATAAGGAGATTATGCTGTAATCCCAGGGCCCTTAAATGTGGAAGCAGGAGGGAGAAGGAGCCATGTCTGAGAAGGACAGGACCAGTCACTGCTGGTTTGGAAGAAGGCAGCCAGACTCTAGAAGAAGCTAGAAAAGCCACGAAAGTGAATTCTCCCCTAGAACCTTCGGCAGGGACATAGCCCTGCCACACCCTGATTTTAGTTCAATGAGACCCATTTTAAACATCTGATCTTCCCAACTATAACATAATACTTTTATGTTGTTTTAAGGCACTAAACTTATGGTAATTTGTTACAGCAGCTGTAGAAAACTAATACAATAATACTTTTCCTCCCCCCCCCAAATCCTCTTCTAGTAATTTATCCTATTAGAAATATTCAGAAATGTAAGATATATATTCAAGGATGTCTATAATGGAATAATTTATAATAGTGAAATTTTGGAATCGATTTCATTGCCTGATGTGCAATGGCTGATAAATTATGTACATCTGTAATGTGGATTACTATGCAGCCATTAAAATCTTTTTGTGAAAGACAGTTTATTTTTATGGGAAAATGTCTATGATATATTGGTTTAAATCCTATAAAACAGTATATACAATAGCATACAATCTTTGAAACGCTACATGTTTTTCAATATACCAAAATATTAGCCAAGGTCACTGGATAAATAGTATATATACTATATATTATTTAATAATAATATATTTATTAATATTTAATATTATTTAAATTAATATTATTTAATAATAATATAAATTACTTTTCCTTTTGTGATTGTGTTTTCCAAATGTCTAGCATTAAGCCCATATTATCTACGCAATTCTGGAAAACTACTATAAAAACGTATCAGAGCCCATTCATATAATGAAATATCATGCTGCCATTAAAATAAAGTCAAATTGTAGAAGAATATTTAATGGCACTGGAAAGTATTAATGATGTGTTACTCATTGACGGTGTTTCTATGATAGTAAGTACATTATGATCCATATGTGGGTTAAAAGAAATATAGACACATGCACAGAAAACAGATTGACAGGAAATCCACTAAAATGTCAACACTGTTGGGGTTCTGAGAGATTTTTATTGTCTGTATATATTTTCTGTAATTAGAAGCAAACAGGGAATTTTGTTGTGGTCGATGTTTGGAAAAGCACCGATCGCTGATCTCCTGGGTGAAGGTCTGAAAGTAACCAGCAGGTCGTCATGGCTGCCAGCTCCGTGGAGCCCTCCCTGCATCCCTGTTGCAAACATCTGCCCCTTGGGAACCAGATTCACGAGTCACGCAGACTCTAAGGCCACAGGGACAGAGGCACAAATTCTGAAGGTGTCTGCCTTTCACATCAGGCCCTTTCTCAGCTGGCCGTCTTTCACATCCCATTCTTTCCTCAAAGGCCTGGCTATGTGCTCACTCTGAAAAGCTGTGCCCCAGATTGCATTGAAAGCTCTGCTCCTGGACGTCTGGCTGGATAATTCCCTCAGGGAATCCTCCACGTCAGTATCTTCAGGTCTCTCTGGAGCGTCAGATTCCCCAGAAAAGAGTCCTCCAAACTCCTCTTCCGAGGGCAGGCAGAGTCCCGGGGCTGGGGCTCTCGCGCTCTGTACCGAAAATCTCACTTACTTCCCCTTTTCTTTACTGTGTCTTCTTGGTCCTCCACCTATGGCTGCTCCGCTCATCTTTCTCAAAGACGGCAGAAAGCGCCTCTACCCGCCTCTGAAGTCATTCCTTCATCCTCCAACAGGCTCTCTGGTTACAGTTTCTTGTCATCCTTCCCTTCCAGAGGTGGTGCCCCTAATCCCTGAGGTCTTTGGGGATTCTGCAGCCTAAACAGGGCTGCTCTTGGCTTTTCCCACCAGCCACTAGCATCGTGCTTCCTCAGATTTGCAAAAACTGTCATCACGCACCTACCCGCTCTCCTGCTTCCGCGCACGCGCTGCTTTCTGTCCCTCATCTCATGGACCCCTGCGGGTCTTTGTCTATTCAGATGGTCATTGATTGCCTTTTGAGTGGATTTGAGGAGGAAAAGAAGCATAATATCTGGGGTCACTCCACTGTCTTTAACCAGAAGTCCGATTCCTGGTCCTTCAAGTGTATGAATGTGATTAAACTTCATAATACCGACACGGAATGTGACCTATTATTATCACACCCATTCATGGATGAGAAAGAAAAAAATCACAGAAGAGTTCTGGAATTTACTGATCTTTTAGCTGGGGGACCCTTGCTCTAAGTCACATGGGATTATATGAGGAAGGGCCGTGTGGCTATTAGAAGGGTCCAGGGTGGAGAACAAGGTGGAGAAAGGATTCCAGACCAGGCACCAGCCCACGTGAGGGTGGTGAGCAGCCCAGCTGCGTTGGGAAAGCCACAGTAAGATCTCAGAGAGCGATTCCACAGAGGGACCCGCCACACCTATTTCCACGCACCAGGTGGAATTTGGCTTAAAGGACACACTGGATGTTTGCAACGTCCACGTCCACTTTCCTTCTGAACCGGCGCCACCCCCCTCACCCCTACTGGTATCAGGGGTCTGAGCTTGGGGGGCTATTTTCTGTGAATGGGCTGTAATCCTCCAGGCCCAGGCCCAGTGCAGCCAGGGCTCCAGGAAGCCAATGTCGGCGGAGGAGACAGTTTTGGGACCAGGCTGCGGCTGAGCTGATACACGGTCCCCCGTGAGGAAAACACCAGTGACGAGGTTTCTGTAGCCACATCTCCTGGACGATCACACAGAAATCCCAAGCCCATCTGGACCCGCTTGGAGGAGGTCAGTAAAAGGGCCCTTGTGTGAGTCCCTGGGGATGCAGCAAGGGGGCGAGTCCCATGAGCGAGACCACACTGAGATGGGCCCCACATGCTCATCCTCTATCTCCTGGAGACACTGAGTCCAGCTGATGCCCAGGGGTTGACGTGATAACCAAGCACCAAAGGGATTTGGCGGTCCTAATGCAAACACTGGGCGATGCCAGGAGCATTTGGTATGAACCACTTTTTAGGCCGGCCTGGAGACACGTCAGGTAACCAGGGGCAACTAGAGCCTCGCACTCAGGTTTTGAACATCCCCAGAAGCTGTAGTTTTCCAGTCAGAAGTGGAAATCCACGTGGGCCCTCCCTCCCATCTGCAGCCCTTCCCCTGGTCACGTGTCCATAAACCTCTTTCCGCAGGCCTTCCAGTGCCTTCCACTCAGCACTGGGAAGAAGGCTAGACGCAGAGGTGATCCAGGGCAGGCCTGGGCCTGCAGGGAGGATGGAGCCCAGGAGCTAGATTCAGAATGTCCCTTGTGCTGAGGGGTAGTGGCAGGAAATGCCACTTACAGATGCCAACAGTAAAAACAGGGCTTTTTCTCACTTGAACCTAAGGGATGTTCTGGAAAGTTCTGTGGGCAAGTCTGGAAGTGAACCTCTACTCCAGTGTTACTGAGCTTAGAGGCCATTTCCCTTTACCACACTCTCTTCCCAGCACATCCGGGGCCTCCGATAAGCAGGACCATGGGTCTAAAGCCTCCAAAACTCTCTAAAGCTGCAGTGTTTCAAGTCAGCTCTGCACAGCTGCGTCTGCATCCATCATGCTAAATATGGAGCCTTGAATATTCACACATGATGTGGCCTCAATTCTGGGAACAAACCCTCACATGCCATAACTTTTGGGAGAATGCAGTGCTGAAGATACCCAGTTTCTTCAAATTTCATTTTCCACTTTTTAATCTCCATACCCCATCTGCAGTTGGGAAATTCTAAATCGATTAGAATTGGCTTCTTTGTGTTCCTAAAAAGAGATTCTGTTTCAAGGACCAAGTAGGGAACTTAAGGATAGAAATGTTTTGGATTTTCACAGCACTCACTTTAACTTCCACAGGCCATTTTATGAAAGTACTTCATTAAAAAGAAAGAAGAATAAAACAATGTAGGATCTTAGTACATTAGAGAACGCACTGCAGCATCAGCTTGGGACATTCTGCCAGCTTGGAGGGTATCCCTCTTGCCATATTCTCTGCTTGGCAAACTCCCATTCATCCCTTAAAACCCTAACTCAAGTGCCCTGCCACCTGTGGCATATTTCCTGATCACACTGACCCTTTTTATCTCCGGAAACAATTAAATACATTTTACCTGATGCAATCACACAGCCCTTAGTCTATAAACCTACGTTTATCATGTTAGTCTGTATTTTTATCTCCTATGTATGAAAATTCACATCTATAGATGTCTGTCAGTTCACTGTGGTTGTGAAAAACTGTTGGGAATTCAAATGCTGCACCTGTGAACTCTTCCAGACTCCCTGGGCAGCAGGAAAATCTCCAGACCAGAGACTTAAACTCTCCCCCTCACCCCCACTTCTCCCACCGTGGAGACCTTAGCATATGACTGCATACCAAACACCAGAAGGCAATGAAATAAAAATTCTTCTTTGTAGTCCAATCCTAAGGTGAATGAAGAACACACCTGTGTTCTTCCCTCTTAGCAAATGGGCTTTAAGAACCTCTTGTATTTTATGCAGATTGTTCTGTGGTGCACTCCCCAACTGTGGCCTGATCAATGAAACCCTGACCCCAGCTGAGGAAACCCCAACCCAGGGTCCTGGGAGAGGTGCGGACTGCAGGTTCTGGAGCCAGAATGCTGGGGTTCAAATCCTGGCTTTACCACTTGCAAGCTTAAATCACTTAACTTCTCGAAGCCACGATTTCCCCACCTGTGAAATGGGCACAGTAACAGTACAAAATTTAGAAGATTTAAGAGATAACTGAGATCAAGTATAAAGAGCTTAGAACACAGTTAGTGGCTCATAGTGGGAGCTTAATGCTCATTATTTTGATTTTTATCCTACATATTATGGAAAGTATTGGTGTAGATCGTATCCCCTTCTCTTCCTCCAGCTCTTAGAACACATTGAGGTTTTGCAGGGCCCCACGAAGGCTGGCTTTCCCGCGTGTCTTTTCAGGTTCTTTGCTGTTTCTCTCCTATCACAGGGTCCCATAGGACAAGACTGTTAGCCAGTTGTCCTGGTTAGAGAAGGAGGAATAAATACCTCCACCTTTGTTACTCACATCTCTTCACTCTCTCCCTTCCTTCTGGGGCTAGAGGGGGATCTTCAGTGTAGAAACAGCATAAGGAAGAGAGAGAGTAATTTGGAATGGTGAGTCATGTGTTGGGTCTAATAAAAAACAATTTTGGACTAAGAGAAAGTAGGGCTCCCAAGTGGGAGAGCTAAGTTGGTACACCCCACCCTTGCCATCCCAGGTGGCCTTGAACCTCCCTGGTCCAAACCCTCAGCTCATTCCTCCATCTCTGAGAGCCCAGACCTAACCCAGTGCCTGGCACACCGTGGAAGTTAGTTACTGAATAACTGAAAGTAACTGAAGAATGGTCTTAAATAAGCTCATTTGGGATATGCTTATCCTAAAGGTAAGATTATAATAGACTGATAATAGATCTTTGATAATTGACTGTATCCAAGTTTAAAGCTTAGTTAGATGAAGGGGTATAAACCTTGAATCACCTTTAAATAGGGGAGAGGAGACATGGAGAATAAAATTTTCAGCCATTTTCCCATTTCAAATGGGAAATCATAGTATTAATAACACCAGAAAAAATAATAGGAGTTAATTGTTCTTAATGTTGACCACATGATAATGTGTTGGGTGGTTCGTTAAATCCCTACAAAAACCCTACAAGGGAGGTATTATTCTCCCCATTTTACAAATGATCAAGTTGAGGCTTTGAGAGTCTGAGCAGCTCGTTCACAGGACTCATGAGTGATGAAACCAAGATCTGAGTCAAGACAGTCTGATTCTAGACCCAAAGAAAGATCCTTCTTCAGATGGGCATGGAGTTCCTACTCTGTTCTCCTTCTCCTGTAGGAACATGGCAGTGTAAGTCATGGCTCTGCCTCCTGAAAGTTTATAGCCTGGTTCTGATACCAAAAAACACATTCAGTCGTCAAATAAGAATTAAGTTTGAAATGCAAAAAAAAAAAAAAGAAAAGTAGGAGATGTGGCTTCTCTATCTGCTACAGACATGGTGCTGTTTTGACCCATTCTGGGTGGGTGTGGAACAGTCCAAACTCTGTTGCCACTTCCGCAGTAACGTGCAGTTTGGCCTTGGTCAAGACTCTTCACCTCTCTGAACCTCATCTTTCTTAGCTGGAATTCAATCTATAAACTCTCATCAGGGGGATACAGTTTGTGAGGTTCCTTGTTAGGACACCAATGGCGGCTTCAACAACAAGTGAGACCAGGTCAGCCAAGTTCCTGCCCTCAAAATGTCCCCAATCAAGAGGGTTAAACCAGCACGGAACACAGCATATAAAAGGTTTTAATAGAAAACAAACTTACAGTTACCAAAGGGGAAGGGGGAGGGAAGTGATAAATTAGGAGTTTGGGATTAACAGATAACACAATACTATATATAAAATAGTTAAACAACAAGGACCTACTGTATAGTGCAGGGGACTATACTCAATATCTTGTAATAACCTATAATATAAAAGAATCTGAAAAAGAATATATATACATATATGTATAACTGAATCACTTCTCTGTACACCTGAAACTAACACAACATTGTAAATCAACTCTACTTCAATAAAAAAGGGGAGGTGTTTAACTGTTCTTCATGAATAAGGCTTAAGATTCTCAGAATTCCAATGGAAGGCCCCTGAGAGGCGCTGGTGGTGCTGGTGGTCATGAGTGTAATTGTGTAAATGCTTGACAGGGACATCTCTGTTACGAAGATTTCACAGTGCTAAGGAAGTTAGTCTGTAAGTTGGAATCAATTATATGCAGAGAGCCAGGCTCTGACTCCATCTCTATCTTGCTCCTCCTCCTTCAGCCTTGAAAGCCTGCAGCTCAGTGTGGAGGAGCATCAGGCAGGAAAGAAAGAGGTAGACAAGTTAGACCACAGAGGGGGAGCCTCCATGATGTGTCCTGATAAACCAAACCAAGAGACACATGAGATCCTTACTCCCTGATTCTCATGACACATGCACCTTTTCTTGACCATATTCTTTTCATTTCTCAGTGCCCATAGTCCCTTTATAAAGTCCTTTTGATGATGGTGATGGCGATGATGATGATGGTGACAGTGATGATGGTGATGATTATGGTGACAGTGATGATGGTGATGATGGTGATGGTGATGATGATTATGGTGACAGTGATGATGGTGATGGTGATGGTGATGATTATGGTGACAGTGATGATAATGGTGGTGATGATGATGGTGGTGATGATGGTGATGATGATTATGGTGACAGTGATGATGATGGTGATGGTGATGATTATGGTGACAGTGATGATGTGATGGTGATGGTGATGATTATGGTGACAGTGATGATGATGGTGATGGTGATGATTATGGTGGCAGTGATGATGGTGATGGTGATGATGATGATGGTGATGATGATTATGGTGACAGTGATGATGGTGATGGTGATGATTATGGTGACAGTGATGATAATGGTGGTGATAATGATGGTGGTGATGATTATAGTGACAGTGATGTTAATGATGATGGTGATGATTATGGTGACAGTGATGATGGTGATGGTGATGATTATGGTGACAGTGATGATGGTGATGGTGATGACTATGGTAACAGTGATGATGATGATGACGACCATGGTGATGGTGATGATTATGGTGACAGTGATGATGACGATGGTGGTGGTGGTGATGATGATGGTGATGATGATGATATAGTTGGACTGTGCAACAGTGGATGAACTAGATTGGAAAGAATTCTGTAACATAAAGTTGATGTGGAAACATGAGTGACTGTGGAATGTCTAGACAGAGACTCATAGACTGGGCTTGTGTTAATACAAGCCTTTGGTCATGAACGCTGCAGATGGAGGTGCACATGTATGTATCTGGGCTGCACTGGAGAACGTGAGACCTGACTGCCAACACACCATGAAAGAATCTCTTGTCTTCTTGGGGCCTCGTTTGCCCTGTCTCTGAAAAAAAAAGTCTGCCCTGAAGAATCTGTAAGTGACCTTTCAGCTCTAACAGACAGTTTCCAAATGGTTGGAGCTTATCAGCCCCTTAGAAGTTATGAAAAAGGATGGGAATAATCTAATGTGGAATGTCTGACAGAGCCTCCTGTTGCAAAAGGATTTCCACGAATGTTATTTTTAAATTAATCGGATGCATATTGCAGGGCTCACAATAAATATATGAATACAAACAAGAGAAATTAATGTAAATATATAATTATATTATGCACATTATATAAATGTCATATAAACTCTGAGAGGGTAGAAACAAACCATGACTACAGATAATCATGAATAAATAACTTGTTATGCTTAGCTGTTTCTCGAAGCACAAGGTTTGCATTCTGGAAAATGACTTCTATCTCAACCCCCTCTTCTTTGTTGATTTTTGTGTAGGTCTTATCCACTGCAGGGGCAAAGCAGCAGGCACTGCAAGGGAAGATTTCAGAAGATGCCAAAGTGCCAATCTTTTGAGTTCACACAAATGTGTCTGAGGAGCATGCCTCTGTTAACAGGACCATACCAAGGGGTTCATGGTGAAGGCAGGCAGGGGACCCGAGGGCACAGCAGAGGGAAGCGGGAAAGAGAAACAAGATGGTGACCATTCACAACATATAATCGAGGTCAGCTTCTTCTGGTGCCCTTAGAGAGGTTCTGGTGAGCTTCGTGTCTCCAGGACAACCTTGTACTTGGTGAGGTTCCCTGATAAGCAGGAAGTTGGCGTGATCAGAGGCTGTGAGGACGTGAGGGCCTGTGCTGACTGAGAAGTCAGAGAATTCTCCCGCTCTTACAAGACTCAGTGGATGCCAAGAAAACTTGGAGAACTGGGGAAGCTGAACCAGGCAGGTGTTTCTCTAGAGCTTGCAAGACTCTTTGGGGAAAGAAAGAGGATGCCAGGGATTGTGAGTCAGGGAAATGATTTTTTAAGCTGAGGTCACCCACAAATTCTCAGAGTCTGCACATTTGACCTTGGCTCTGTGAGAGTGTCCTAGAGCAGTGTGGTCCCCAACTTTTTGGCACCAGGGACCAGTTTTGTCAAAGACAATTTTTCCACAGACAGGGGGTGGTGGGGGGTGGAGTTCAGGCAGTAATGTGAGCAATGGTTCAGGCAGTGATGTGAGTGATGGGTAGGGGATGGTTAAGGCGGTAATGTGACCCACCGCTCACTTCCTGATTTGAGGCATGGTCCCCAACAGGCCACGGACCATTACCGGTCCACAGCCCGAGGGTTGGGGATCCCTGTCCTAGAGGATTTACTGTTTATTCAGCATCCAATATGACATCTCTAGAGATGCCCCTAGGAGTTGAGAAAGGTCAAATGCCAACCAAAGAGGGGCAGTCCCTGACAGTGGCTGTGTGTCAATTTTATTGGTTGAAAACTGATCAACCAAGGTGAATAGTTACCTGGTTTTCTGAACACTCCATGCCAACTTAATTGATCTTATTACACTGGTATAACTTGTTCTCTGGGAAGGTGAAGTTAAATCTTTTGAGACTGTTACAAACTGAATGTTTGTATCCCCCCCCAAAGTGATATTTACAACTAGGGCCTCTGGGAAGTAATTAGATTTAGGTGAGGTGGTGAGGATGAGACCCCATGATGGGATTAGTGTCCTCATAAGAAGACAAAGAGAGTTCCACCAGGTAAAGATACAGGGAGAAGGCAAACATCTGCATCTTGGAAGAGGGCCCCCATCATGAACAGAATCTGCTGGCACATTGATCTTGAGCTTTCCAGCCACCAGAACTGTGAGAAATAAATGTTGACTGTTTAAACCACCCAGTCTAGGGTAATTTCTTATAGAATCCTGAGCAGAATAAGACAGGTGCAATGACTTACCATATTTACTTCTTATCAACTAAATAGTGATGATTGTTATGGGTTGAATTGCCCCCCACCCCTGCAAAAGACAAAAGATATGTTGGAGTCCTAACCCCCAGTATCTCAGAATGTGACCTTACTTGGAAATAGAGTCTTTTGTATATATTTTTTTCAATTTTTAAAAATTTTTATTGACATATAGTTGATTTACAATGTTATGTTAGTTTCAGGTGTATAGCAAAGTGATTCAATTACATATATATACATTCCTTTTTTACATTCTCTTTCATTACAGGTTATTACAAGATGTTGAGTATATTTCCCTGTACTATACAGTAGGATCTTGTTGGTTATGTATTTTATATATAGTAGTGTGTATATTTTAATCTCAAACTACTAATTTATCCCTCTCCTCCCTTTTATACATTATGAAGTTAAGATGAGATCATTAGGGTGGGCCCTAATCCAATAAGACCAATGTCCTTATAAAAAGGGAAAATTTGGACACAGACACACAAGGAGAACATCATGTGGAAGTAAAAGCAAAAATCAGGATGATGAATCTACAAACCAAGGAACACCGAAGAGTGTCAGCAAACCACCAGAAGCTTGGGGAGAGGCCTGGAACAGATTCCACAACTCACAGCCCTCAGAAGCACCTACTCTGCTGGCACATTGATCTCTGACTTGTAGTCCCCAGAATTTTGAGACAATAACTTTCTGTTGTTTAAGTTGCTCAGTTTGTGG
Source organism: Globicephala melas (assembly GCF_963455315.2). Lineage (NCBI taxonomy): Eukaryota > Metazoa > Chordata > Mammalia > Artiodactyla > Delphinidae > Globicephala > Globicephala melas. The sequence goes on along the minus strand of NC_083315.2, from coordinate 169,847,112 downwards.
TACTTCGTTAGGGGAGCCCTGGAAATTATTCAACGGTGGTGATGAGGAGAACGATGGATACACCAATGAGATACCAAAGTGGACCATGATGATTGCACTTTTAGAGCATAAAATAGATGGGGACAGGACCCAAGGCTTCAGGGAGAGACCATTGCTGTGTTACCCTGAGCAAATGACTTAATCTCTCTGGGCTTCAGTTTCCTCATCTCTAGAATAAGGATGACATAACAACCCAGAGGGTTGTCACTTGCCCCAACCATTAATGTGCAATAATGTACATCATGTCCCAGGCCAGGGCCATGCCCCTAGTAAATACTCTGCAATCAATAGCTCTTATGTTTTTATTCTCAAGTTCCCAGTTTACGAAACCCTTTGCAGAGACTCTGTCTAATCCTCCCAGGCATCTTGTCCCCAGCTAACTACTGTTATTATTATCCTCTTCCTCTGCCAAAACATGGAAACAACAGCTTCTGAGAGGCCTGGGTTCATGCCCCATAAATTGTTACACCCTTAACCCCACCTGGAGACCCCCATTTTTTTCTGCAGTCCCTTGAGGCGTGTATAGCCTGGAGAAAATGTGTGTTCCACTGAAGCTGTTTAATGTGTAGATTTTGTACCCTAAACAAAGATAATACTAATGAATTCATAGTCAACCTTTTCAGCCCTGTGATAGCAAAAGATTTTCAGTCACTTTAGCCCAAGCTACATTTGCACCCTGGGTCACCCCAAGAAAAGGACAACACATTAATCTTTGTCCTCCTGGTGTTGAGTGAACTCTCAAATAATCCATCGCATGGCACAATGCAAAGCTTAAAACCTTAAAACGCCATCTATCTGGTCCCCAATTAAAACATAATCTTTTTAAGCTGCCAATACCCACTGACTAGGATCAATAGAGGGGACGATTATGAACGGCGCTTCCTAGTGATCTGGTCTGACAGGGAATGGATTACTGCTGTCACATCCAGAGGGAGGGGAAGGTGGACCCCCTCGGTAACCACTGGGTTGCAGATAACCCGGCTTCCTCCTCTGGCTTAACTGATGTGGAAATCATGTCTTCTAATTATAACCATGGAGGTGGTGCTTTCAAAATTCCTGTTAAGCCAGAGTATATTTTTCAGGCAATGAGTTAAGCCTCCATCCGGGCATTCGGTGGGGGAGGTTGGACTGCGTTCTCTGGGCTGGGTGCTGGGCTGAGTTTGAACAATTGTGAGGTTGTTGCCCAGATGGGAGATGTTCCAGAAACCATTGTCCTTTCTCCCTTGGACTTTTAACACATGAGAAAAATAAGACTTGAAGATGGTGTGGGATTTCACACAGGGGAGAGGAGTCTGCACTTGGATTCTGGACTCCTGTTGCTAAAGCTCTGGTCCTTTCTACATCACCGTTCTTCTGATATGGAGACCAGTTCAACCTGTTTGGAACCTCACACCTGTGAGGGCCTTTTCACAGTCCAGACATGAGCAGTCCCTGAATGTGGCAACATCCGAACCCCAAGATAGCTCAGGTCTTCTCTCTCGGCATGTTTGCCACGAATAAGGATGAGACGTGTAGTCGAAGCGTAATTCACATGAGCCAATGAAAACGAGATGAACACTCTTGAAACGAGTGGAAACTCTCACTTAGAGTGTCACATGCTCTTTCTAGGCCAGCATGATGGATAGTCAGCTGCCCTGAGCTCCTGATCTAAAGAAGTCAGCATTCCCTTATAAACGGGCTCCTCCCTTGTCATCCCTTTAAGATCTCTGCTCTTCCCATTTTGGACACTGTCCAGATTTAGGAGGGGTTATGGAGGAGATGCTAACAGTTAGCAGGTGTCTACTGTTTAGCAGCAGTGATAGCTGACTCTGCGGGACTGTGCAGAGGGGAGGTGGTCGGTGTGTGAAGCTCCCACGCTCCCCTCACTGCTCGGTGGGGAGGGGGCTGCTCTTCCCAGCAGATGGACCCTCCCTTCCACTCCCTACCATGCCTGTTTCTGGAGCATGGATTTTGGACTCGTGATTTAGAATCAGGGAGTAGACTGAGACAGTCCCAGAGATGCTGAGGGATGGATGAGATAAACCACAGGAGAGTGCTTTCTGATGAAGAACTCTCACAGAAAAGAATGGGTTGATAGGGGATAAGGGGGGAGAGAGGGGGGGAGGGGGAGGCAGAAGCAAGCCTTGTGGGCGGGGGGGAAAGGGTAGGTGGCCTCTTTTGCAGTACCAGCAACAAAACACAGGCTCTGAAGCAGTGTGGGAATGATGGAATTAGGGACAGGAAGAAATGGAACCTCAGAACTACTGGGGGGAACGTGTGTTGGATCATTTTCAGCATTTTTCAAGAGGTGCAAGTTCAAGAAGAGAGTCATCTTTATTACTTGAGCTGTTTAGATGGCTGATGTCTTTGATTGTGATTCTCTCCATGTGGGTTCAAAAGTCAAACAGGGTCTGTCTCGGGGGGGAACTTCTGAGTAGGATCCTGGACCTAAGGACAGCCCTCAGGACAGAGACTGGCTGTCACATGGTCAGGACAGGGGACCGTGGTCCAGAAAAGGGGGGATGTTTCCTCTAGGGAGTTATCCACAGAGTGGATATGACAGTGATTCATCAGGACCACACCAGCCAGACATGGCCAGGATAGACTCCAACCCCAAGTTTCACTCCCTTTGAGACCTTGACTCTTGACCTTAGGCAAGCCTGTCCTTTCTGACCACCACTCCATGTACCAACACCAAAGGGAGTGAAAAGACAATGTCGCAATGGACTAAAGATAGACCCATAAAAGACACTTTAAAAGAAAAGGCTGTACGTCCTCCTGGCACCTCTTCAATAGAGTGAGCGCCTTTCCAACAGGTAGTCTGGGTACTCGGGAGAACTGAGCTGGACCTGGGCTGGATGGACACTGGGATGGGACATATAACCCTGATGGAGGGACAGAGTGTGTGGAGAGTGGAGATGGGGGATAAAGTGGGAAAGACAGATCAAGTTCAGATTGGTAGGGCCTCAGATGCCAAGATAAGGGCTTTGAGAAGGCAAATTTCCACGAGGACTCTACCTAGGAGGAAAACGCTTAGTTGTTCGTGCTGAGGAAGAACTCAAGGGAGAAGGTCCGGCATGCCGCATTCAGCTGTAACTCTGTTTCATGTCCTGACTATCTCTCGACGTAGAAGTCCTCTGATAAAGGTCTGCTTCTGACCTGCATAACATCAGATATCTTTAAAAACCAGACTTGATGACTTAATATAACAGTGACCTGCCTATGCTTTCAGTAAGTGTGCCTCTCTATAAAGAGCTTCCTAATTCATTAAGTGGGACATTTATTGAGATTTTTTTAAATAATTTTTAAAAACATTTATTTATTTATTTTTGGCTGCGTCGGGTCTTAATTATGGCATGCGGGATCTTTCCTTGCAGCACGCAGGCTTCTCTCTAGTTGTGGCATGCAGGTTTTCTCTCTCTAGTTGTGCTGTGCAGGCTCCAGGGCACGTGGGGTCTGTAGTTTGCAGCACGCAGGCTCTCTCATCGAGACACTCGAGCTCAGTAGTTGTGGCACACGAGCTCAGTAGTTGCAGCACACGGGCTTTGTTGCCTCACGGCCTGTGGGATCTTAGTTCCTCGACCAGGGATCGAACAAGCGTCCCCTGCATTGGAAGGCGGACTCTTTACCACTGGACCACCATAGGTTTGAATCTGAGAGACTTGTAGCTGGAGGCTGAAGGGAGACTTGCTTTTCCTTGAATACTCTTAGATACTGGTCCTCTCCCTCCTTGCCTCACCCCCTTCCTCTCCTCCATTCCCCCTGTTTCCCTTTCTTCTTCTTCCTCCTCTCCTTCTCCTTCTTCCTCTTCTTCTTCTTCTTCCCCTCCTCTATCTCCTCCTCCTCTTTTCCCTCTCTCTCTCTCTCTTTCTCCAAGCAAAAATTATTTTTCATATATACACACACACTCAGAACCAGCGCCAATAAATACCAGTGACATTTTAACATCATATCCTCAAACAACATAAATAGGATTTGAAAATTGTGTATGGTTTTTTGTTTCCCTTGAATTTCAGTTTAGTTCAGTGGAGATCAAAGGAATCAGAATAAAACTCTCATCGTATGAGACAGCCAATCATGTTTAATCTTTATGAAAAAGATAGAAATAGGTTACCCAGGACACAGGAAATATTTACAGTTTAATTTGACGAGGCTCCCAAACATCCTTCTGCAGACCATTTCCTAAGGAATCACTCCATCTGTTGTTCACTCACGGGTCAAAGGAGAATGTTAAGTGGGAGGGGCCGTCCCCAAGCTCTCGGCCCACACTGGGCCTTGCACTGTCCCAGCAGTGAGTTCTTACACTTGACTATCATATAGGTACAGTGAGCCATTTTCCCAGGTGATTGGCCAAGGCCGAGTGAATGAAGGAGGGTGCTTTGGTCTGCAAGGATCAAAAATAAGCCCGTATCTGGCTTAACTAACAAGAAGTGTTCTTGGTCACTGGGTCCAACCTTTTTCCTGCTACCTTCCACTGGCTCTGTCTTCCTGTTTCAACATCCATCAAGGCAGGATAGCTGCCAACAGCCATGGGGCTTTTCTCATTCACATCTAGAGGACAAAGAGGAACCAGCTCCCCATGGCTTTCTCTGAAGAATGAGGATGTTTAATTCCCAAAAGACCTATATGTGTCCCTCTGGTTTCATTGGCCAGAAGCCATTGGTTTTCATTATCTTAAGCCCATCCATGACTGGACCATTCCCAGGGACCTGGGATTTCCATGATGGGCTGGGGGCAGTCAGCCGGGAAGGTCAGGACCTGGTGGCGTCCACCACAGTGAGCACTTCAGGCACTCAGTTGGAAGGTGTCTGAGAGCCCTTGGTGTTGATGAGTCACTAGAAATTAAAGATAAAATATGTAACATATGCAGCAAGTGCTCTGTGTGCTGTGGAAATATCTGAAAGCATCCAACAATTTCATTAATAGGATTTTAAATACTGTTTTCCTGCCTTACAAACTGACCCAGGTTAGACAAAAGAAAGTATTAGACCTTCAGGGAAACACATCACACACACACACACACACACACACACACACACACATTATTGAAAGCTCAGAAATAGACCAAATGAAAACCAATGTGTATATCATGGAATTTTTTAATGTTAGTAGAAACCGTGGAGGCATTATTAATCTTAAAAATTACACTTAATTTATTAAAAAGAAATATAGAACAGTGCCTCCAAAGAAGGAGGATGTTGTAAATGTTGAAATGCTGAAGGGTGAGATATGAACAATTAAACAACATGGTCATGAAGAAATTACTTTGCTCAGTTAAATATTTGAACTTTTTTTAAGTGGGCCAATGTCTTTCACAATGACGTATGGACTAAAGCTGACCTTTATGGGGAACCCGTTAAATGCAGACCCAGGTCAGGTACATCACCGGCATCAATCATCTCCTTTAAACGTCACATCACCTGAGAAGGAGGTGCTGTCCCCATTTATGAATGTGTTTAAAGACTGGACCTCAGGGAAGTTCCTTAAGTTTCCTGAGACACCCAGGTAATGAGATCTCAACTCCAGGGCTGGATCATCTAACTACCATGCCACCATGTTGGAATTCTCCAAGGCCCATTAAACTAGATTTGGTTCATGGATTTATTCATTTATTCACTGGTTAAAATTATTAATAGTGTCTTTTGCATTCCAGGCAGGCATTGTGTTGGCCTCACCAGGAACTACTTCACTGGGGGAAAACACAGGCACAGAGGAAGCTTCACTTTGACGTTTCATTTTTCCAAAGGGCCACAACTCAATACACAGCCTATGATCTCACTTGTCAGAAAGGTGTTGCTAATGTTGTCCAGGATTTCCCACTTTTACGTCTCTATGGTTGCAACAATTCAATACGGTTGTCTGGAGTCTTGCCTTTATCAATAAATATTTTTTAAATCGTCCTATTAGAAAAAAAATGTTAGTAGGCACTAATATATGGGTATATGATGATTTGTCGTATTTGGCTATCATTGGAAATGTATGTGGCTTTCACAAATTTCATATTACAAATACTACTGCATTAAATATATTTATATATAGCTTTTGACTACAGGTCTCTCGGTAGGAAAGTTATCCAGAAATTTAATTAAGGTCAAAGGATAGGAACATCTCCAGGGCTCTTAAAGATCTGTGTGCTGAATTGTTGTTCCCAAGTCACAGGTGAGCATGCCCAATTCAGCCCAAATAGGTCCACGTAGAGTGTTAGGATGACAAATCTTTGGGATTGGATGTAATAGGACCTTCTTGGTTTCATTTATTCTAGGGTTTAGTTGTATGCATAGCCTCATGTGAGTGATGGTAACTGCTGGTATAATGACCAGCACTTTCTTTTTAGAGGGTCACTGATACATGTCCACCTAAATGAATTTACACTGCCAGGTCAACCAAGTTATTTGTCAGGGATGAGTTCACAAGCCCTCCAGGTGACCTTTGGCCAGGGATGAATTAGGAACAGCTGAGTCCATGCCCAGGTCCAAAACTTACAGAGGCTTAAATTTCTCAGGAGCAGTTTCTCCTTTCCATTCCAGTGACTGGAATATGGAAAGTGACAGATGATTAAATCAAGAAAAAATAGACACTTTTACATCGCTTTGACATTGCTTCCAAAATGTCTTCAGAATAACAAAAAATACTCTGCAAGCCCCTCCCTGCCTTTGACAGTGATTACAATCCCAGGTCATTCTACAATCCCATGCTCCTCCCCAAGTAGAGCATCAGACACAGAGCAGGTGCTCTAAATAGGTGACGGATTAATCAATTCATATCTGAGTCCAAATAGTTTCCTAATGGCCAGGCTTCACTTGCAACAATCCTCCCTTATTTTCATTTTGAAACAGAATTACTTGAGAGCTTCATATCAACCTTAAATTTTTAAGGAAAGGCAATTATCTTCAGCTACTATATAGAGCAGAATCAGCAAGCTATGGTCCAAGGGTCAAATCCAGCCTACCCGCAGCCTAATTCTCCATGAGTGAGAGCTAAGAATGACTTTTACATTTTTAAATGGTTGGAAAAAAATCAAAAGAATAATACTATTTGGGGAAAACTGAAAATTATATGAAATTCACATTTCAGTGTCCATAAAGAAAATTTGGTTAGCCCACAGTCACACCTACTCATCTACATTTTGTCTACAGCTGCTTCCACGCTTAGAAGGCAGAATTGAGTGGTTTTGACAGAGACCAAACAGCCCCACAAAGCCTAAAACATGTATTATCTGGCATTTTACACAGTTTGCTGACTCCTGACATAGAAAAGTCATCTTGTTTAAAATATGTAATAATTGAATAAAACAAAGTAAAATGTGAACGGAAAGAATTTGTGCACCACCCCCTAATAAATAAGGAGGGAGGGAGAGAGAGAGAGTCCTGTATCATTAAGAAGCTAACAGACGTTCTTTTTTTGTTGTTATTTTTTGACTCTATGCTTGACTTTAAAAAAATATATACATCTGCCAGAGAATACAAGTAGAGTGGTTCAGAAAGAGGTTAAAAAAAAAAAGCAAATGCAACAAATTTCAATTTTTTTAATAAATGAAACGGAACAAAAACATAATAAAACAAATATTCTAAAAATGATTGCAGAAAGCCATGAGGCTGAAGTCAGTTTTGACACAGGCTTGCCTTGCTTGGCTGGTACTAATTCCCTAATGAAAAATATGGGGTTGACCTTCAGAAGAGATTTAAATGGCCTTAAAAACACATCCAGGGGGCCAGTCAGCCTCTAAACACAAACGTGTCCCCTCCCGCCTCCCTCCTGTGCTAAAGATTGCCCCTCAAAAGTCAGCAAGGAACTTACAGTAATGGATTTCAAAGTCAAGACTCTAATGCAAATCTAAGCATTTGCTTATACACTCTCCGAAGTCTCAACAGATTAAGTTTGGGAGTATTTTCATAGATCATATCTACATAATCTAATAGAGGTGATTTCAGGAATACAGAGATGTTTCCTGCCATGTACCTGCCAAAGTGCAACTCCTCACCAGCAACGTCAACAGGGCATACGTTTCTGTTCAGAATTTTTTTTTATTTCATCCACTTTATAAAACGATGTTGAAGGGTTTTAAATAATATTCTGCTTCTGTAAAGAGGTCTTTGTCTTGGCGAAAGTACTAGGGAGAAACGGGCGATTCTAAGCATAAGGGACCCTGGTCTCTATTAAGCTTCTGTAACGTAATTGACTTTGTTAAAGGGCGCTTAGGAATCGTGTGATTTACATCTCAGGAGAGCTTAATACATCACCCACTCGAGGTTCCACTTGTTTAAATATTTCATCTTAAAAGGTGCAACAGACTCATAACTTTATCAGCACCCACCCTTCTCCAGCTGAAATGGATTCTCTAGCCCAATCATTACACCCATGACTCCAAGAAAAGGAAGTCATTTTGCCTCTTCTTTCGACAAGGGAACCTGGGCTGTCACATTACCTATTTCCATCAAGTTAAACAAGGCCTGGGAGAGATTTTCCCAGGCTGATGTCTTTGGTGGGGGTAGGAAAAGATTAGACCCTTAAAACTTTAATTTTCTTAATGTAAGTCATTTTTTCACATGTAAAGTGTGTCAATGCATGCAGGTCAGTGGGAGGGGACAGAGAGGACAGCATCGCACATGCTCAAGTGCAAGCTGTGAGTACACCGGGGCTCACTCCCTGTTCCCCTGCGTATGCCCTGTGTGGTCTTGGTTTTGTTACTTGACCTCTCTGAGCTCCCTTCCCCCTGGAGTGAACTTAGGCCAATAAGACTTGAGCCTTGCCCAATGGCTGTATATACCGGATGGTGACCACCAGGCCCTGCTGGGGTTGGTGTCACAAAGCCAGCCAGCTCAGGTCTTCCAGGAGCTGCAGGGAGGGCTCTTCTCGTCCTCAGTTCCCACCCCCTCAGAGCTCATGCTACGGGGAGGACCCAGACCACAGGTACGTGAGCAGGCGGCTGAGCCAGACCCTGCCAGATAATGCTAAGAGCCAAGAGGAGAACCAATCCGGAAGACCCAACCAAGAGTGATGGTGATGGAGAGCTGCTTCTGTAGGAAGAGAAGCAGAGTCAGCCTCACTGAACACAGACCTGAGGGGTAGAGAGGGATCCACCAGGTACAGAAGTGGGGGACCAGCATTCCTGGCAGGGAAAGAGCTGATGCCAGGGCCGCAGGCAGGCTGGACAGGCTGAGGACCAGTGCAGGGGCACCACTGGGACAGAGTGGGAAGGAAGAGGAGGAACCCAGACAGGCTTCAGGTGATGTTGAGACCCACAGGCCTGGGAAACTAGCTTGGATTTTATCCCAAGGGCAGTGGGAATCCGCTCAGTGGTATCAGAATGGAAATGATGTGAATGAGCCAATGAATGAATGTGAATGAAGGAATAAGGCCCATGAAAAATTTTCTAAAAGCACTATGCAAATATAAACACACACAGACACACACACACACACACACACACACACACACACACACACAGGAGCTGTGTCTTCACTGTCCTTTATTCTGTGCAAGCCCAAATACAAGGGAAGGTTATGTCTGGAGCCGATGCAGAGACTGAAATGAACTCAGTCAAGGCTAGCTTGGGATATTGAGAGAAATCACCTATGAAGGAGGCAAAGAAGTACCACAGGGAGTTCGTCATCCTTCTATGGGCTAGATGAGCTGACGCCCTTCAGTGCTGAGTGTCTTTCTAAAGAAGCCCTTTAAAGACCACATCAAGAGCCTCCCAGATCACAAACGTACACTTTCAGGATCATTTGTGTAAACGGTTGTCATGTTATGTGAATGAACCCCTGTGGCTTGGAATACAACTTCCAGGGAACACAAATCTCAAGGGTGCTGCATCTCAAAGGATTGAGATGATCATGACTGCTGGTGTCAAAGCAGCATATGCGAGCTTAAGTAACAAGTAATAATCACATGTCAGTGACAGGCAAACTTAAATGCGAGACAGCAAAAGGACGTTTTTTTAAATCTCTATTTTATATTGTATGTGGTCTTAAGTATAGGTTCATAGATTAACAAATTGGTTATCCCGAGTTGATTTTCCGAGTAGTCAAAACACTTCGGTGGGAATCTTTTCATTGAGAAAATAAGGAATGACCCAATATTTGAGGTCATCTCTTTAGCATGTGCAACTTACAAAAAACTCACCCATGTGGTCGTTTCTAAGCCAGCGTGTGGTTGGTCGACTACTCCTCGTATGAAAACGCCAGGAAAGATGTGGGCACAGTGTCTGAAGCAGACCACATGAGCTGGACAGTCTCCTGCCTTCCCTTCCTCCCACCCCTCCCACCCCTCCTCCCTGCCCTCTACTCTGCCCCTTCCCACACGGCAGAGGCTGGAAGCCCAGAAGCTGCCTTTCTCATCCCCAGGATGCCCCAGTAGGTCCCTGCAATGAGAGGCACTCCAGGGAGATCTGGAAGGTGGGAGAGAAGCAGGAGTCTCTATCGCCCTTGGAGGAATATCGGGCACCCCGGCTTCCACAAACAGCTGACACAAGGTCTTACCACTGACCGGCGCCTGGGCAGCCCACAGTTTCAGCTGAGACTCCTGGCAGCCGTGCCCACCATCTCTGCAGTTCTGAGTTCCCAAGCGCCAGCAGCAGATTCCATGATCTTCACAAGGCCAGCTCATCCAATCATCCCAACGTCTCCAATGCCCTGTAAGTCCCCTCCTGCTTGAGATACCCAGGGTCACTTGGGTTTGTTTAACCCAAGCCTTGCTGATACAAGATGTCAGTAACTCTCTCTGATCCTGCCTTGGGCTCATCTTGACCTTGGTTCTTGGCCCCTGTGGGCTCCCGGCACCCACCTGCTTCCCTTTGTTAAAACCTTAGAGCTGCAGGAAATGGATCTGGGAATGGAAAGCAAGTTCCCGATCACTGGTGGTGTACAAGCAAACGCCAGAGCGTCACTCACCAGGTATGTCATACAAGGGACCCCAGGAGGGGAGTCCTGCAGGTCCACCAGTTAGAGAGTTTACCCCATGCTGGAGCCAGAAGTACCTGAAGAGGTCCGGCTCCTGGCTTGGGACCCCTTCCAAGTCTGTTCCCTGGGTGTACAGTTCACTCCAGCCCGGGAAACTAATCTGTGCCTGCCAGCCCAGGGCAAGTCCAATTTCAGTGCCAAGTCACCCCAGCCTGTGGTCATAAGGAAAACAGGCCTGAAGGCAAAGGAAAAGCTACGAGGGAGAGAGAGAGAGAGAGAGGAGAAAAAGAGAGGGAGAGAGAGAAGAGAGGAGAGAGAGAGAGGGAGAGAGAGAGGGAGGAGAGAGGAGAGAGGGAGAGAGAGAGAGAGAAGGGAGAGAGAGAGAGAGGGAGAGGGAGAGAGGGAGGAGAGAGGAGAGAGGAGAGAGAGAGAGAGAGAGAGGGAGAGTGCCTTTACAAGCCACAGCTTAGTGGAGATAGTCAGCACCTCTGCCCTTCCATCCCTGTTTGGTTGGCTAACACTTAGTTGAAACAACCACCCCTGGGAAGCCCTTCTCGAGGTCACCACCAAGCCAGGCTGGGTATCCCCGTTCCAGCCGATTGTCTCTGTGGCACTCATGCCTCACTGCTGCCACTGTCAATAGAGAAGGTGTTGTTCCCCAAAGCCAGCATGTGTTCAAGGGAGCAAGAAAGTGTCTGTTTCTTTATATTTCCATAACTCAGCTGCATCTCTAATACAATAATCTCCCTATATTTGTAAAAGTAAATGTAGGCTCCGTGCTCTGACATAGAGTCCCCCAAGTACTGCCTTGAATAAGAGAGAAGCTTACATCTCTCTCACACACGCATCCAGAACAGTAAAGGGTGCTCTGGGTCTTCACATGGGGGATCTGAGCTGGTGGGTGTCCTGACCACCCTCAATAAGAGGCTTCCATCTCTGGGTCTAGGTTGGGTGCCCCAATTGCTCTCAGCCTTGGGTCTGAAACTGTACACCTTGGAGGGTGGGGGAAATGTAGAGAGCACGTGGCTTCATCTCAAGTATATACAAGAAACAGAAGTTGCACATGCTTGTCCTCATAACCATGGGCAAAGAGCATCGTAATGGCCCCCATTGATGTCCATGTCATCCCTGAAACCTGTGAATACGCTACCTTACATGGCAAAAAGGATTTTAAGATGTGATTAAGGTTAAGCAAGTATCCTGGATTATCCAGGAGGGCTCAAAGTAATCGTGTGAATCCTTAAGAGTGGCGAAGCGTTCCCGGCTCTAATCGGTCAGAAAAATGTCACAGCAAAGAAAGGGTCAGAGAGATGCTGGCTTTGAAGATGGAGGAGGGGGACCGCGAGCCTGGGAACTGGGAATGCAAGCCCCCTCTGGATGCTGGAAGGGAAAGAAAATGGATACTCCCTTGGAGCCTCCAGAAGGAACATCACCCTGCTGACACCTCGAAGTTAGCCCAGTGAAGCCCACGTCAGACTTCTGACCTCCAGAAATGTAAGAGAATAAAAGTGCGTTGCTTGAAGCCATGGAGTCTGTAGTAGTTTGTTACCGCAACAGCAGGAAGCTAATACACCCAGTCACATGACCTACCTGGCTGCAAGGGAAGCTGGGAAATGTAGTCTCTGGCATCTTTCGTGTCCTTCTCGAGTAACAGTTTCCCTCCTGCACCTATCTGCGTCCCCAGGAACCCAGAGCGTGGGCTCTCTGCAGCCACCCAGCCCATGTATGCAAACAAACTACAGTCCAGAAAAGAAGTCTGCACAGTAGAAGAGACGCAGGACCAAACCCCACCTGTTGTTTCTCACCACAGGGCTGTGAGCAGAAAGCCTGCCAGGTGCCACCTCCCAGGATGCCAGCTGGAAAGCAGGCACCAGCACCTTCTAGCCTCAGCTCCGCAGATTGACCAAGGCTCCATCAGTCCCCACCCACCTTAGCTGTGGCCTGAGGAAAATAGCCAGTGTGGATCCCTCTCAAAGATGCACCAACATCCCACTGTCCTGTGCCCCCTCTCCACAGCCTGCCCCAAGCCTCTTCATCTGGTCTGTGAGCGCATCTTCTTCCAGGTCTCCTGGAGAACAGACGTGGTGCTGCCTCACCATCTCTGTCTGACACTCCATGGTTGCTACAAATGCCTGCTGCAAAGACGGCCAGATGAGGACGCCCAGCCCATTTGCAAGGAGAGGAAACTGAGGCTTGGTAGGTTACATGACTGGCAGATGTAATCCCTCAGTGGCTGAACACCCCTTGGCCCTTCTACTTCAGGATGGGACTCTGGGCGGACTTCCAACAGCCGACGTTGAGGCTGTCAGCTGAGGGGCTGCCTTCACAGCCCAGACAGCTGATCATCCAGGATGTACTGGAGTTAACCCTCCCCTCCCTGCCCCAACTGGTTCCCTCTCTCATAGTGGATCATTCTAAGGCAAGCATCTTCTGCTCCCAACACACGGCGTTGATGCCTCACACCTTCCCTTCCCTGTGTCCCCTCTTCACCACCCTGCGTGTGTTCCTGGAACCCCCAGGGTTCTGCCTCTAGGGAAACCCAAGCCCAGATGCGTGACTTGCCAAAAAGACAGGGCTAGTAAGTGACACGGTCAGAACTCAACGTGGGGGGCAGGGTCTGTGGACACACACTCAAACAATCACCATGACCAACCAGCGCTGCCCAACCGGGGAGAACCCAGGGTCCGCGCCTTCCAGCAATTTCCCCTCCACTGAGGGAAGATCACACGTCTCTGTTCCGCTTGGCCAAGCAGATTCTCCTCTCAGGCTCTCCCCTGAGAACCCGCACCCACATCCAGCATCTAACTGGGTCACTGGTCACCCATGTAGATCACTTACCATACACCAGCCACAGAGGCTACCAAGAAGGAGGAGAAGAATTGGCCCTAGAGGTGCTCTGGGAAGGGGCAACACACAAGGAAACAGGAAAAATAACAGCCACAACCATTTCCTGGAGTCTGATATAAACAGGCCAAAGGGAGCAATAGCCCAGGCCTCTGAGGGAGGTTTTGAGAATTAAGTGAGAAAATGGGTATTTTCACAGTTCCTGGCTTAGCGTAAACAGCCAATTACCTTCGGCTTTCACCATTATTGTTTACGTACTCATTTATCCATATGCAACAATAATACATGACAGCAAACCTACAAAGCTGTTATGTTGTTCCCATTTTACAGATGGGGAACCTGAGGCCCAGAGATGTTGAGAACTTGCCTGAGGTCACACAGTGCTGCCCTCTTGGGCTCTGATGCCAAGTCCTGGGCTGACGTTCACTCATTGCGCACTCCTGACATCACTAACATACTCCCTGACTATTACCTGGGGTAACATTTGCAGTGCAGCCTCTGCTTTTGCATTTCTGTAAGTTTTCCGCACAGCAGGCTCATGGCTGAACTCATGAGAGTGGACTTCTCGGGGAGGCGGGAAGAGAAATGAGGGCCAGGTCACCACCTGCCTTGGCTCTGCATACACAGCCATTTGTCCCCTAGGCCTGGGTGTTTCCCTGGCTCTGTGTTAATAATCGACTAGTGGGCAAAGCCTTCATATAATTCCAAGCAGCTCAGAGCCTCCTTCTCCCAGGTAGTCCTGGAGTTTCAGAGGCAAATCCTCCCCTGTGCGTATACATCAAAGGCAGGGTGTTTATGGGGATGCCCACCAAGCTGCAAGGAAATGGGATACCTCCCAAGTGGATGGGGACAGCAGGACTTTGCCATCACCCTCTGCATCCACTGAGATGAGAACAATCAGGGACGTGTGGATGGTGACACGCTACTGATCCCCTGGGCTCTGCACACCAGCTAAGCTACCAGACAGCACTCTTGTTTTGGGGCCCCTTTGCTCCCCTTTTCTCATATGTCACCACCTCTGGGAAGCCGTCCTTGTTTCTTCCGGCCCAGCACAATCCTCCTGCAGCCCGTGCCATCTTCCAGTGCCTCTTGGTGACATCCTCTGGTGCAAGCACTTCTTTTGCCTGCTGTTTATGTCATCTCCCCAGGAAGCTCTGTGAGGACAGGAGCCAGAGTTTATGCCTTTGGATGTCACCACCCAGCAAATAGGGCGTGGCAAATAACAGGTGTGCCAGAAGGTACTTGTTGATTGAGTGGTGAACTCCTATGCATCCTTCAAAACTTAGAAGCCAAGCTTCTAAGTACTTCAGGAAGCCTTAAAAGGAAGGACGAGGGCAGACTAATTCCTGGTTCCCAGCTTCCAGCATGGAGTAGATTATGGTGTCAAATATGCATCGTTCTCACTCTCAAGCCTTTGACTTACTCTCTTCCTCTGAAATATGGGGTGGATACAGGGTAATACAATAAGTCCTTTGCAGTGAGGGGCTCTGTGTCTCTTCTTGACATCTCTGTTCCCTAGCACATAGCATGTTCTCAGTAAACATTCCACTATAGAATGACTTGCTGAAGGCATGAGTCCCCTCTTTCTCCTCCTCAGCCCCCATTTACTTATTCAACCAAACTTCAGAGGTCCCTGACATACACCAACATGTATTGGCCCTGTGGACAGAGGAAGTTACACAAACAGTCTCTGCCCTCAAGGAGGGGGAAGGAAAGATACTAATGGATGGTGAGCCTGGATTTGGAATTTTCCTTTAATCCGCACAAGTGTTTCATGTGTTAGATTATGTCATTCTGTTTTGCCAATAAGAAAAAAGGATTAGCCCAGCAAAGTCAGTTGTCCAAGGTCATAAGACTAATAAGTGATGGGGCTTCTGTTTGAATCAAGGACTGTCTGACCCCAAAACCCATTTCACTGGGCTTCCTGACTAGAGGAAGAGTTAAAACGATTTTTAAAAGAAAACAGACATAATAATAAGCAGGTGGGTGTGAAGGCTCAAGCCAGAAAGGAAAATAGTTGCAATTGATCAGGAAAAGGACAGATTACCACTGGTGGGGTCAGGGAATAGATGACCAAAGGAGGGAGAAGCAGAGAGACAGGAAGAGCAGAAACAAACCAGCCCTGGACGGTAGGGACCAGCCCTCCCAGGCCATCACTGAGGATTGCTCAAGGGTGTGCACTGCACAAGGGGGCCATGGCTAAGGAGGTGCTATTCCCACCCCAGATAATGACAATATCCTCTACGAAAATCTCCTGACAGATGGAAGTCAAGGGCTTTGTGGGAAGTGACATCTCTTCCTAATTCACCCCATGGGGCTGACAAGGCTGGAGGCAGCTCTGGCCACAGCTCAGAGTTCAGTCCCAGGGTGATGATGTCTCGGAGCAAGGAAAGTTCTACCAAAGCGGCCAAGAGGGACGCTCAGTTCTAGGATTCAACACAGAGCTGGGACGTGGTGGGAATAGGGCGCCTGCTGTTTACTGTCACCCATATCTGTGATGCCAGATAACCACCCAAATGTCCAACCCCAGCGAGTTCAGTGAATCACCTACACCCACCACATGGAGTCCTCTACAGCCATGTTTTAAACATCACGTTCTCAAAGACGTCTCAAGAGCTTCAGAAAATGTTCATGCCATAAAACAGAGTGCAAAGATCAAGATGAAAAAACTAATACAAACCTTCTTGTGTGTATGCGCATTACCCATATGCACAAATAAAAATAATCTGGAAGTTTTCCCTAATGCACGTGTATGAATGCAATAATTAAAAGGAAAATTTTAAAAATGGATAGTTTTCGAAGGACCTAGAACTCTTTGTTTCTGACTTGCCGTCGGGGTCCAGCAACCCAAGTCCAGGACTCAGGTCCCTTGAAATGAATCTGTGTCCAGGCTAGAGGCTCATGGCATGCTCCTCCAAGGTGACAGTGTGGGTCCTACGAGACTACAGTGCCCTGAATGTTCCCTACTTTGGTGTGATATCTATTATCAGCTTTGAGAAAATGGTACCCTATCACTGCACATCAAAAAATCCCCATGACATAGGCAGTATGCACTCCCCATGGAACAACACAACTGGAACCCAGGCACTGTGATACTAGAAAGTAATGATAGTGTTGGGGAGGGGTGATTAAAATAATTAGAATGGACTTTAAAGTCACCAAAGGCAGCGAGGAGAGAAATGTCTCTTACAGGCCTTTCTGGGGCTGAGCTGCGGAGATGGAGGGGTTCTGAAGGGTGGCTGGCTGGCCGAGAAAGGAAAAATAACCAGCAGAAAAGATATGGGAATCTCAGAGGTGGAAGGGGCAGGTGATGGACAGGCGGGCAACCTCACCCTGGCACAGAGTGGAGCCACCCTGAGGGGGTAGATGAGGAAACACCCAGGATCTTCAGTTTCCCATCGAAACCTGACTGTCACGACCCCTGCTCCTCTGGTTACCAGGACAGAACTTTCTGAGCTCTCCCTAGCCCACTACCTTTTCTTGGGAAATGTCTTTTACGTGCAGGCTCAGCGGCCATGGCTCCCGGGCCCAGCCGCTCCGCAGCATGTGGGTTCTTCCCGGACCAGGGCACGAACCCGTGTCCCTTGCATCGGCAGGCGGATTCTCAACCACTGCGCCACCAGGGAAGCCCAGTGTCCATTTTTCAACATGCAAATCCTACTTAACATTTTTGTTTTAATTTTATTGGATTATAGTTGATTTACAACGTTGCATTAGTTTCAGGTGTACAGCAAAGTGATTCAGTTATACATATATACAAACCCTACTTAACATTTTTAATGGTTGTATAGCATTCAATCCAATCCCCGCTCCACACACATTTATGAAGCGTCTGCTGTATGCAGGCACTGTGCAAAGCCCGAGCAATCCAGAGAGACACTGTTTGCATCCTGCCCTCTGGCAATGAGAGCAACCCACCTGCATTCACTGTTTCAGAGGATGAAGAAGTGTTAAGTGGACACATACACTAACCCACCCCTTTGACAGATGGGAAAACAGAGGCACAGAGGCAAATCATGCTCAGAGCCCTGTCTAGTACCTGGAATCCAGACCCACAGCCCAGGCCTCTCCCCAGCACACTTCCCCATCCACACAACAAAGGAATGTGCTTCTTTATTAGTTAGACTTCTACAGAGTTCTAAATCAAACCAAAGCATCCAAAATTTTAAAGTTTGATCAGCTGAGAAATAAGGATATTAAATATGATTAAATATGATTGCATTTGAGGGTACAGACTGTTCTTCCATTACCTGCTTTGATTAAAAAGCTATCTGAGCTGTGAGGTAGAAAAGTTAAATGCGACAAGAAAAAGAAAAAAGCCTCATTCCTACTTTTTGTAAGAAAATAGCATTGTTTAAGATGTGATCGTCACCACATCGAGAACACATGATTTAACATCTGCAGTTAATATTCTTCTCACGCTTCTTAGTTGAGAAAAATAAAAGTGATTAGGAAGAATAAAAAGTTATTCCTATGATTCTTTAGGGAACATAAGATAGGCTACATGTTTTTAATGGAACATAGACCAGAAGCTCAGATTCCTAAGCTGAAATTTAATTGGTGCAATACTGAAGTTTAAAGAGTCAGAAAGTTTTTGGTCTTTGGGTTATGAGGGGAAAATTACCCATAACATTGTTTGGATTATAATATTTTAGCTGCTATCCTGGTCTATCTCTTATTCCTGAGATGATGATGATTATTACTGTTCTGATCATTTCGCACGTTCAGCCCTTCCCCTCTGAGTTTTGCGAATGATGATGAACTTGGGGGAACTTATCAGAATGGCTGGGATGTTACGTGGATCAAAACGGATCTGGAGAAAGCAATAGTATGGTGAAGTACAAGGAGGCTGTTTTCAGCAGTGCCAAATGGCATATTCTTGAGAGATAAGATAAATGAGCAAGAAAGAGAGAGAGAGACAGAGCAAGAGAGAGCACGCCTGGGTAACAGCTCACTTATCTCCGCCTTCTAATTGAAGAGTTGGCTGGGACTCAGAACGTGTTGCTGACCCACTTCAGCCCTCAGGATGCCACGTCACCACCAGAGGGAAAAATGATCGATCACAAATTAGCCTTACATGAGTGTAGCTTGAAACTGTCATGAAAGGAACAGGGGAAAAAAGCTATAAAAACGGTTTCTGTCAAAATCATTCAAAGACCTACAGATCGTAGAAATCTAGTGGTGACTGTCAACTCGTACATTACTATCAAAATTAGAAAATGTTTCGAAAACGTGAAAACTGGATTCAACCTCCAAATGTACATGAACTGGGCCTTGGCTAATTCTTTTGCAGCAAAAGTATGGAATGACTTTGTTTCCCCAGGGCTGTGACTGTAGGGACTTAAACCTGGAGGACTCACTTCACCCAGAGAAGTGTCAGGATGTAGGACTGCCAGATTCAGCAAGTAAAAAAATACAAGATACCTGGTGAAATTTGAATTTCTTTTAGTCTAAGTATGTCCCATGTAATATTTGGGACATACCTGTACTAAAACATTATTTATTATTTATCTAAAATTCAAATTTACGGGGTGCCCTGTATTTTACTTGGCAGCCCTCTCCTTGTGTTCCCTGCATTTGTTCCCGGAGTTCCCATAGCTGGGCCCCAGAAGATGCACAGAAGACTCAGGCTGGCTGGGGTCACAGGAGGGGCATTAATATGAGCAGGGGCGACAAGGACAGGACCTATTTCTGAGAGCACAGTCTGCAGTCCTAAGGCAAGCTCTTCAGGAAGCCCCCCAATGTCTTGATGCAGAAGAGGAGCAGAGGGTCCTTGGGGCCCCCTGTGTGGAGTCACATGATGGGTGCTGTGTACTAGGTTCAGGGTTTTGAGGCAGCTCAGAAGAGGCCGAGCCTTTGTATTCCTCCCTCATTTAGGGACCTGCCATCAGGCGAATAACAGTGCTTGCAAAGGGTCCAAGTAAGAGATTATCAAACTTATATGTGCATAAACATCCCCGGAGAGACTTGCTAATAATCCAGAGACCTGGACCCCGTCCCTCAGAACCACCGATTCCAATAGTCTCAGGTGCACCTCGTAATCTGCATTTTAAATAAGTAACCCCCCAAACACACATACACACACACCTCACCAGGTGAAAAATACTGACCTGGGTTTTAGGCTCTCCCTAAACACAGACCAAAAAAGACATTATTTTTAAAATAAAATATTATCGAAAGCATTTTCTCCAAAGATCATATCACTCATTAATTTGGCATTTCACAATTTGACTATGGCTAGGTTCTCTTTTAACAACATGATGCAAAAATCAGAGTGAAGAGTAATATTTCTACAAGTGGATGATTCTTAGAGAGATCAGTTTTCTTGTCCCAGCCTGTATTTTTGTTTCTTAAACTTAATATAATTTTCCCCACTATGAGGACCAATTTGAACTATTTATAATAGTTTAATAATAGGAATATATGTTACTTCTGTGCTTGTGAGATGGACATAATTACAGAATTTTAGGATTATAATAGAAAATTATAAGGTAAAAAAACTACAGAATTTTAGAATGGAAAAAGAAAGTGGTAACTTACAAAAATGTAAGCATTACTTAAGGGCATTTTCCTATATTTTCTCCAAAGTAAGTATATAAGAAGTAGTATTATTATACATAATAACATGTACTAATACAAATGTATTATTAAATTCTTATATAATATTATTAGACACACCACTATGGATTGCTAAGAAAACAAGATATTCTCTTCAATGAATCTATGTTAAAATACAAGAAGGACTTTTGCCTTTACTATTTGGAGAGTGACATATGACCTAGGCTTTGGTGCCAAAAAAAAACTACAATTATTTTCCCACAAGTTTTTAAAAGAGCCTACCTAGGGAAAAAAAAAAAAATATATATATATATATATATATATATATTTTTTTTTTTTGCAGTACGCGAGCCTCTCACTGTTGTGGCCTCTCCCATTGTGGAGCACAGGCTCTGGACGCACTGGCTCAGCGGCCATGGCTCACGGGCCCAGCTGCTCCGCGGCATGTGGGATCTTCCCAGACCGGGGCACGAACCCGCGTCCCCTGCATCGGCAGGCGGACTCTCAACCACCACGCCACCAGGGAAGCCCTAAGGTTCTTTTCTTCATCGTGAAAGAATTTGGAGACAGAGTGATAGGTAAGAATCAGATTTATTTAGAGAGAAACACACTCCACAGACAGAGTGCGGGCTGTCTCAGAAGGTGAGAGAGAGCCCCGAAACCTGGGGTGGTTAGTCTTTATGGGCTGGTAATTTCATAGGCTAATGAGTGGGGGGATTATTCCCACTATTTGGGGGAAGGGGCAGGGGTTTCCAGGACTTGGGCCACTGCCCACTTTTTGGCCTTTTATGGTTAGCCTCAGAACTGTCATGGCACTGGTGGGTGTAGCATTCAGCATGCTAATGTATCACAGTGAACGTATAAGGAGGCTCAAGGTCTCCTGGAAGTCGAATCTTCTGCCATCTCGGACCCAGTTTGTTCTCACTAGTTTTCATCATGTAGTATGGCTATGTCATTCTTTTAAAAGTTGTGCCCTGCCACCTTCCCTCCTGTTTCAATGGTGGAAACTGCAAACCCAAGACACTTACCCCCTGGTCCAATACAGAGAAAGTTTGTGGACCCCTGTTCTAGATCATGAACCTGAGTTGGGCAGGACCTCCGAGGTGCCCTCGCTGGCTCTCGGCTGGTACTGGAGACCCACCTGGTCTTTCTTCTGCAGCTGCTTGAGCAGCTCCTGTGACAGGTGATGGTACCTGGCAGGAAAGCAGAGTGATTTTCAGTGTTTCCTTCCAGAGTTCTGTCTTCTCACATCTCCCAAGGTCTTGGAATTCCAGAAGATTCCTTACAGTGGACCTTCACAGCTTCCTTCCATAGAGCCATTTTACTCAATGGGAGGTACAATTTATTTTTTCCATTCCCAACTCAACACCAAGAAATGCAACCTCTCGCTCCTGGAAAGTCTGCTTTTGAATGAACCTGAATGCCTCCAGAGAACATCCCTGCAGAGTTTGAGTGTTGGCTGCTGTGCTTTTGGCTTCTCCTCCACTTGAGATGCCCACTGGTGAGGCAGAAAGAGCGTAGCAGTAGAGCCAGAAGACCTGGGCTTAAGGGATCAGTTGGTCACTCAACCATTATTTACTGAGACTACTTGATTACAATGACTCTGATTGAAATAGAGCTGGAGCCTACGGTCTTGTCTCCCATGTCCTCCACCTGTCTTTTGTCTGTAGAAGAACTTCAGCCAAAGGATAAGTTTAATCAGAGAAGTGAGAAAAATGCAGAAGCAAAGGAAAGCAAACAGGACAAAATAATAATAGTTTAGTCATTAAGCAAAGTCAAGGACCTTTAGTTCCTCCTCAAGGGCTGTAGATAATATTCTGAGCCATAACGTTTCAGCTGTTTTGTAGATACTGAAACCCCCATCAAGTGGAAGAAATTAATGACATAATGACCAGACAGTAGCCATGACATGAGCTGCCACAATTCCGAGAACTGGCCTCAAAGAAATTGGAACAAACTGACCCTGGAACTGAAGACTAACTGTACTTAAACCAATCAAAATGACGCTGACCAGACCACCGCATGACCAATTTCAAGACGACTGCCAGAGCTGACTGTGCCATTTCTGCATGTAGCCCCCTCTTTCCGCCTATACACCCCTGAAACTCCCCTTTAAAAGCTCTGGCCCATTGAATGTCAGTGGAAGAGTCGGCCTCTGGACACGAGTCTGCCCTCCAATCCCTGTTTGTTGGCCTCAGAAATAAAGCACACTTTCCTTTCCACCAATCTTGGCGCTCAAGTATTGGCTTTTGAGTGGTGAGAAGTGGGACCGCACTTTCGGTAACATGTTATCCCCCCGGGGACAGAGTTTTCAAAACCAATGCCTGCCCTCTGTTCCCAAACCTATGGAGAAGGTATATAAGCAAGCAGACTGTGGGGAGGATTTTAATATAATAGTTTGGAAGGTGCCTGTGGGTCCCTAATCCAATCAGCTGGGGTCTGGGAAGGCTTGAGATCCAAAGCAGTGGGAGCTTGAGGTAGAGGAGAGAGGCGGTAGGGGGCATTTTGGGCAAATAATTGCTATTATTTGGAAGGTCCCTTCCAACTCTGACTTCCCATTGCTTACCTTAACCGGCCACCCCCCAATTTAAGATGGGCCTCTGTGCCTAAAGCAATGCTTCTCAAACTCTAATGTGCAGGAATCACCCGGGAGCTTGTTAAAAATCCAAATTCAGGTCTTGGGTGGGACCCGAGATGCTGTGTTTCTCACAAGCTCCAGGTGATGTGGACGAATGCTGCTTGTGGGGTTTTTGAGTACAAAGCACTTAGAGGATTTTATTAATTCAACAGGTATTCATTAAGCACCCACTGGGTGCCAGGCACTGCACAGGCTCTGATGGAACTGGGATATGAGAGTCAGAAATGTTCACATGCTATCGTGGTCTCAACTGGTCCAGCAGAACAGACATGGAGTAACGACCACCCAGATGACCCGTTACATTTGTGATGAGCAACACAAGTACCATGCAGACATAAACTCAGGTCACATGATTAGTTGAGGGTGGAGTTGGAGTGAGGAACGGCTCTCCTGTAGGAAAAAATATTTAAGGTTAAAACTTGGTTATCAAAATCCTCCTCTCCCATCCTGGGTCCCCACAGAGAATATGCTTTCTGTATGCCCATGACCTCTATTCCATTAATATCTGGGAGGATCAAGATGGTCTCAGTTGTCACACTGACAGTGAACTCTCTGTCCATGAGACTTAGT
Organism: Globicephala melas; assembly: GCF_963455315.2. Lineage (NCBI taxonomy): Eukaryota > Metazoa > Chordata > Mammalia > Artiodactyla > Delphinidae > Globicephala > Globicephala melas. The sequence continues at coordinate 169,823,583 of NC_083315.2, read as the reverse complement.
CCAGACACCTCCTCCAGGAAGCCTGAGAGGATTGGTCCTGTCTGGCACTGTTCAAGCTAATCCTCTCATGAGATCATTCTGAAAGACCCCTGTTTCTTAAGAGTTTTTCAAGTGTATCAGCTACTAGATATAAAAATCTCTGAGGGCAGGAGCCTGGCTTCCATTGCCTCTTACCCCGGTGCCCAGAGCAGTGCTACACAGGGCACACGTGTTCACATTTCAATGGAGTGACTTTGAAATGGGAACTCTGCCTTAGAGGGGGTTGGTCATGTCCTGTGCATTGTGCACCAGCCATCAAAAGTCCAATGCTTTCCTCACATCTTTTCCGGTTTGTCAAATGAGGATACCCCATGACCTTCCCTTTGGCTTTCGGGTCCTAAAACTCAGGTTGATTGTCCCAGAGTCAAGTCCACGTGTGTGATGTGAGGCTACCTGTGACTTCCTTTAGTGAGCACATACTACGTGCTGGCTCTCTTCTGCACACCTCCTTATGAAGTGGGAGTTAGTGTGGACTTTTTCCAGGCTGGCTGAACTGGTCATAAAATAAAAGTTCTGGCCGTTTTGAGTAATATTTGGCAAGAAGGGGATTAACATGGAGCTGGGTTAGAAAGAGCACTTCAAAGGTTTGCCTGAGAGAAACGTGATCAAGCGTCTTTGGAGAGAAGCAGGGAATAAGATTGGGCGTGGTGCTCTAAGGGCAGCCAAGTCACCCTCTCCCAGTGGGTGGGAGGGGACATTAGAAGTGACAGTACCCCTATACTCAATATTTTTTTTTTTTGCGGTATGGGGGCCTCTCACTGTTGTGGCCTCTCCCGTTGTGGAGCACAGGCTCTGGACGCGCAGGCTCAGCGGCCATGGCTCATGGGCCCAGCCGCTCTGTGGCATGTGGGATCTTCCCAGACCGGGGCACGAACCCGTGTCCCCTGCATCGGTAGGCAGACTGTCAACCACTGCGCCACCAGGGAAGCCCATATACTCAATATTTTGTAATAACCTATATGGGAAAATAATCTGAAAAAGAATATATATATATATATATATGCACACATACACATATACATGTTTATATATGATTGAATCACTGTGCTGTACACCTGACACTAACACAACATTGTAAATCAACTATACTTCAATAAAATAAATAAATTTTTTAAAAAAGAAGTGACAGTTCCCTAGCAAGGGGATGCAGACTGAAGAGTACTCAGAAGAAGAGACATGAGAAGGAGAATAAACAGCACCTCCTACCAGCGGTGGAGGAAACGACCAGAACGGGCAACAGGAGGTCTGTTTGTAAGAGTCAGCTGGGGCTGCCGCAAGGACACCATTTCCAACAGGTTTGAGGGGAGTCTTTAATTTTATTTAACGCTTTAAACTTTTCATTGTATTACTTTGCAAAAAGAAAATAAAACTAGTTTTTTAAGCATACTTGGAGTAAAACCCACACATATTAGTTTCCTGTGGCTGCCATAACAAAGCACTGCAAACTGGGTGGCTGAGAAAAACAGAAATTTGTTCTTTCGCAATTCTGGAAGCAAGAAGTCCATAATCAAGGGGGCAGCAGGGCTGCTCTCCCGCCAAAGGCTCTAGGGCTCTGGCCTCTTCTGGCCTTCTGGTGGTTCCAGGAAGCATCACTCCTGTCTCTGCCTCCATCTTCAATGGTCGTCTTCCCACTGTGTCTTCACATGAACCTTCTCTTCTCTGTGAATGTCTGCCCCAAATTTCCCTCTTCTTAGAAAGACACCAGTCATATTGGAGGAGGGCCCACCCTAATGACCTTATGCTAACTTGATTCCATCTGCAAAGACCCTATTTCCAATAAGGTCACATTCACAGGTACAAAGGGTTAGGACTTCAACATGTTTCTGGGGGGACACAATTCAACCTGTATCACCAACCATCCCAATTTTCAATTTATTTTCTTTAGATGAAGTTTTATATTACTATCGATGTGCTATATTTAAAATAGTCAAAGAATTTCCTGTACACCTTCAAATTATTTTTTGTATACCTTTAAAATATATATATTTTCCTAGGACTTCCCTGGTGGCGCAGTGGTTGAGAGTCCACCTGCCGATGCAGGAGACACAGGTTTGTGCCCCGGTCCGGGAAGATCCCACATGCCGCGGAGCGGCTGGGCCCGTGAGCCGTGGCCGCTGAGCCTGCGCGTCCGAAAAAAAAAAAGAACCTTAAATTCATCGGCAACACCATCATTGTTGCAACTCCTCAGTGCTGCCATTGTGCTGTGAAAGCAGCGTGACAGGATGTAAGCTAAGGGGTACAGCTGTGCTCCAGTAAAACACCAATTACAAAAGAAGGTGGGCAGCCCACGGGCCCTAGTTTGCGGACCCTTGATCTAAAGTGAAACTGAAATGAAACTAAAGTAAGGGTGGACTGTACACTTTGAGTCCTAAACAACACAGGGCAGATGCAGGGGTCGCCTCTCCGTGGAAATTCACCCCGTCTCCAGCTGATCGTCATTCAGGGTCCCATTCAGACCATGGGAACTCTTCCAAGAAATAGATGCAGCTGATGAAAACAAAAGTATTTTAACCAAAGAGGACAAACTGAATAAGCCCCCACTCCTAGTTCAGGATCATGAGAGGTCTGTGGCATCAGCCTCTCTGTGGCGTAATCAGTCACTGCCATCAGGTGGGGACCAGGCATCCCCAGATATGACACACACAGTCACACACATTTACACACATACATGCATCACACCCAAACACACACACTCACACGAAAGAGAGAGAGAATCAGACATGATGCCTGTCTAGTCCATATTTAAAATGTTGCAGTTAGTATTTCCCTACCGTTAAAGAGACTCCTCCGTAAGTGTACAAATGGCGTTTGGACAATAAAACTGATGGGATTATAGAGTCAAGTCGTCACCCTGTCCAGGCTCCCATTAAGATGCTCTCTTACTTTGATGCAGAGCTATGGTCTCCTGCCTCTATTATATTACCCTCCCTCTTGCCTGTATCTACAATCAGGCTTTGTATCCACATTATAACACTGAAAAGTATCCTGGATGATCAGAGCATTCATTTTATTTATTTAAAGCATGGCTTGCCTGGATGGTCTCCAGAGATAAAGCATCTTATATTCATGGGGGTCCAGATACCGTTGGAAGTGCATTCATTCCAATATCACTGCCATTGAGTCAAGGCTAAAGGCACTCTCTCAGACATAAGGAATCAGAAAATCTACAATGGGAGCATAATGTTTATATCGCTGTTAAAATAATATCCAATGGCTCTTGCAAACAAGTGTTTGAAATGACTCTTCCAAACAATTGATCCTTCTTGAGCCATAAATCAACTAGTTTCACTCACGTATGGTCAGGGAGAGGTGGGCATTGGGGGGAAAGATTGAGCCTTCCCTTTCTTCGAAGTGTTTTTTATGGTGACGAGGCTGGACAAAATCAGGCATCCCTCTTTTCTTTCAGGTTCTGTTGATTAAATAATTCATATGGTCATGCAGAAAAAGCTCAAAACATAAAAAAGAGCAAGAAGAACTTACCTTTGGTAATTTGATCTCTAAGTCCCTTCAGCAAATAAATACTCATTGCATATGAATTAAGTGCTGGGAACCATCTAGGCTGCAGAGGTAGAGAAAGAATCAAGATGAAGCTTTTCTCCACCAGTCTTTCTGGTGAAATGGTGAAATAAACAAGTAACTCTCATACAGAAAGAGCTAAAATAAAAATAGTAGAGGTGCATAAAAATGCTAACATGATGAAGGTGGTAAGGAAGTGTAGAATTTGTGGTCAGTGTAAGCAATGCTTTAGTTGGTTTTTGAAGTTTAAATATGAGTTTGCAAGATGAAGGAGGAGAAGGAAGGAGGAATTTCCATGGAAAGAAGAGTAGATCATGCACATTCTGAGAATGAAGAATGGCCTATAACGGGGAGACGACAAAGAGGGAACAGGCAGAAATGAATCTGGGAATGTAGCCTAGAGGGGAGTGGTGAAGGGCTTCATTGGCTGGGCTAAGTGATTGTGACTTTATCTTGTGAGCCAGGACTCATCAAAGTATGCTCTATGAAACAAGAATTCCATAAGATGGTAATACGCGTTACAAAAATAAGCTTGGAAAACATCATGGTAAACACTACAGGACTTCTCAGAGCCTTCAATACTCTCATATACATTGGAACTTCCAAGAAATAGAAAATATGAACTGACCATTTATTATACAAGTACTGAAATTGATTCTGTGAGCACAAAAACTCCCAACAAACAAAAGTCCAGGACCAGATGGCTTCAAAAGTGAATTCCACCAAGCATTCAGAGAAGAGTTAACATCTATCCTTCTGAAATTATTCCAAAAATTTGCAAAGGAACTCTTCCAAACTTATTCTATGAGGCCACCATCACCCTGATACCAAAACCAGTCAAAGATACAACAACAACAAAAAGAAAATTACATACACATTGGAACTTCCAAGAGGGACTACAAAAGATACAATATTTCCTAAATGTTTTAATCATAACATCCTTTTTTTTTTTAATTTTTAGAGTGTTGTCTCGTGGAATTGGTATTCCAAAGTACATTGGGAATTGCTACTAAAGGAGCACAGAGATGTGGAGTGTTTTTGTTTGTTTGTTTTTCTTTTTCATTGACATATAAATGACATGTAACTTTATCTTAGTTTCAAGTGTACAGCATAATGACTCCTGTGGAGGGTTTTTGAGAAGAGCAATAATGTATGTAGATTTTTAACATGGAAACCTAATGCTGGCAGCAAGAAAATATTGAGATGGGGGAGGGGGATGGATAGGACTTTGTGATCAATTTCACATTGGGAGTGAGGATCCAGTGAGGGTGCATGGTTCTAACTTCATCACTGAGAAGATGCTGCAGTAACCTGTGATGAGAAGGGACCCAGGAGGGGGTACATGTGAGACAGAACAGTTTTGGACAAGTTGATGTAACAGTGACGTGTCCCAGCATTACTAAGAAGACCAGCTACTTATTTGCTGCAGCATTATTTTAAGCTCATTTTCTTTGGAAAAATCAAGAGGAGGGCTCGGATTTTAATGGAATGCTATGAAATGCATATTAATTATTGCTAGGACTTCAGTCTTTTGGTGAAATACATATTTATAAACTTTGAAGAGCATAGATCATTTACCTAATGGAGCAAAACTGCTCTAAAGCCTCTATCCTAATCTATCAGGTAAATATCCATTTATAATTGGTTATTTAATCCTTGCTCTTTTCCCAATAGGTCGGACTGGCCCCGTAAGACTGCTTCATTCCTCAGCGGAAGTCTGTTATCATCCATCATAATGTCAATAGAGATATATACATTAAAGAAATTATGAAAGTTACTGCCCGGGACAAGAGCTAACATTTAGATGGAGAGAAATGCAAAACATAATGAAACAGCTGCTGTGGGTGAGGAAGAGACAATTTTTCATTTTAATAACCAGCCATACTCCAATGCAGAAGGGCAAAATAGAAAGATGGCTGGGGTGAGCTAGGCTGAGTGTCTGACATTTTCTGATCCTCCTGAAACTGGTCCCTGGATAGAATCCCATCCCCTAAAAGAAGAAAGGTAGGTATTCTGCACCCCTAGATCCCTCACTTTGGACCATCCCAGCGCACACACACACATACACTCAAACACACACTTCATGTTATTCCATTTATCTTAGGAATCTTGAAAGCATTCCACTGACTTTTTTTGAGCATCTATTATATCCTGGGTGCTTCCGCTTACCAGATCTCATTTACAATCCCAACCATCTTGTCCTCCCAACAATCTTAGTCCTGTTTCACTGATGATAAAATGGAAGCTTGGAGAACTGAAGGGTCTGTGTTAAGTCAATAGTGGCAGATTTGAGCCCAGGTCCCACTATTTCCCCTACAGCTGCTTGTCGCACTAAGACCGAGGTTGGGTTAGTAAGCACTCCATGTGCACTGGAGGAGGTCCTGGAGCCAGGAGTGGTTCCCAAGCCAAAGGAGATCTGGGAGCAGAAGGCTGGACAAAGAGAGAGCCGGACGGGTTTTGAGCCCTTGATGGGAAACAGCCCCTCATTGCAGGTAGCCTAGAGAGAGACTCCAGTGGGATTCACCAGTTTCTCCCTCCTCATCTAACTGGTCCTGAAATTGAGCTTTGCAGACCTGTGTGTGTACATGCATGTGTGCTCTGTAGGACCCATCTTGTTGATCAGACTCCTGTGGAATCCCCATAAAGAAGCACGTCAGACACACTGCAATGGCTGAAGTGGGATGGGGGTGCCTGGGACTCTGGAGCTCTGCCCCCCAGCACTCCACCCTCCTCCATGATCCTGGAGGAGGGACCCCCCACCATCCTCCATGCCCCTGGTTGTCCACGATGGCTCTCCACTTTGTCCACAGGCATAAAAGCCATCTGGGGTAACAGCGAAGGGTGGGGGAAAGGGTGGAGTTCCGAAATCCATATAAAACTAGTTGATGTTCACTGCTTTTTGGTACATGTGTTTTCAAAACGCGAAATCCCCAGTTATATGCCATGTGAGATTTATAGGCAATCATAGAGAGGGATGTTCTGAAGCAAAAGACCAGTTATACAGAGCAAGAGATTTTGCAGCTGGGTTGGGAACTTAGCTCTAAATGATGTCAATCAGACCCCTGATAGAACAAACACTTTTGGGGCGCTGTGTGGGAAATTGACATGGGCAATTGAAGGACAGGAAATGATGTTGACCTAAGCTCCGTAGATCAGGATCTCATTTCATCTCTGCAGTGGGAATCATTGTTACTATATTATCGATGGAGAAACTGAGGCACAAGGAGCCCGATTCCTGCATCTAAGGTCACAGAGCTACTGAGTAGGGAGGCTCTGGAAGGCTGGGACTCCGTCTGTCTGCCTACACAGTCCTTTTTCCCCTCCAGTCTCACTGTATAGAGAAAATACGGTAATGTCTTATTTCTCTGGGATGCTGAAAAAATGAAGTTTCAGCAAGTAGGCTTTCCAGGTAACTGAAACATATACCTTTGAGCCCCAAAACGTTTTAAGATTTTAATTATTTTAATGGAAACATTCCCCCTGTTCTTAAAACAGCCTATTCAGTGTGATTAACCTTGTCTCACTGGCTCAGGGCCATCAGCGTGAACAGCAGCTTTGTACTCTGACGTAACTCAGTGATAGATCTTCCCAGAATCTTCCAAAGGGTAGTCATCCATTGCCTGGACCATTGCAGCTGCTTCTGGGCTTGCCCCCTCCAGCCCGTCCTACCCCACAAGCCCTCCCCCACCCCTCCACCCAAGCAGCTGGAGTTCTCTTTCCCAATGCCAGTGGCTCGGGACCCCTCCCTGGTAAAACCCTGCATGGCCTCCCTTCCATCGCTGCTGGGTGAAGCATGGACCACCAGGTGTCCGGACCTTCCCTCACTCCCACTTCAGGGGCCATTCCCACCATTTGAGGTCTTTCCCAGGATGCTCTGGTCACACGGAGCTGTGTGTAATTCATTCCCCAAACACGGCATGCTGTGGTCTGCCTCCTGGCCTCAGGTCAGGCTGTTCCCTCTCCCTCGTACAGCAGTTCTCACAGGGTGGGCCAGAGACCCCAGAGGATCCATAGGAGCCTCCCAGGGGTCCCCGAGGTCCTCCTTTTTCCTCCTTCTTATGTATGTGAAGCCAGATGTTTTCCCCATAGACATAAGCCAAAACCACATATCACAACAGATTGACCATAGAGGCAGATAGGAAGACCCAGCTGATAAGGCAGATAGCCGGGCATTAAAGAGATGTGCAGAAATGTAAAACAAGGCCATTTTGCTGTAGCTTAACGTTTTTGGTTTTGGAATAACTTATTTTTCATTAAAAATAGGTATTCTCGGGGCTTCCCTGGTGGCGCAGTGGTTGAGGGTCCGCCTGCCAATGCAGGGGACACAGGTTCGTGCCCCGGTCTGGGAAGATCCCACATGCCGCGGAGCGGCTGGGCCCGTGAGCCATGGCCGCTGAGCCTGCGCGTCCGGAGCCTTGTGCTCCGCAACGGGAGAGACCACAGCAGTGAGAGGCCCACGTACCGCAAAAAAAAAAAAAAGGTATTCTTTATGTTCACATGTAATGGGTTCAGTATTTTTCCTTTCAATAAATTTGTAAATATGTTTACAATATCTCAGTTTTAATTTCTAATATACTAATTATTAATAACTATAATGCACATGAAAAAAGCTCTTTGCAGCCCACAGTAATTTATATGTGTGTAAAAGGGTCCTAGGACCGAAAGGTCTGAGCATCGCCAGCCAGGATCACCCACACCTCCTCCGCCTGCCAAATTCTTAATCCTCTTCCGAAGCCAGGCTGCGGAGCTACCTCCTCCTGGCTGAACCCCTGAGGCTGCAACAGGCGTCCACACCTCTCCTCTGCTTCGAATTTATCCCCCGCATGGAGCGGCTCTGTTTTTCTATCTGTCTATACCACTAAATTGTCGTCTCCTGGCAGGAAGAGCCTGGCTGTGTCTTTCTTACCTTGGTACCTGGTATGCAGGCGGCTCTTAATGAATGCACGTCAGGCTTACCTAAGCTGCGTTGTGGCATCACCGTTGTGGATGTATAACCTCGCTCCTCTGATTTACCTGCCTTGGGTAAATCTCTTAAGTTTTTTAATCATTGGTTTCTTGGGGAATAAAAATAATACTAATATCCAGGGGATTAGATGAGACTTACGATCTGAAGCACTGCATGTAAACTTGAAAGCACACTGCAACGAGTTATTGTAGTTATATCCTGCACCGCGAGTCCTCCAGGAACACCCTAGTTTGCAAGACGTCTCCAGGCAGCTGTGCTTCTGGTTCCCAGGCCTGTGTTTTATGGGGCTGTTTTGAATAAGCCTTACCATTGAACCGGCTGCTAGCACTCTTCCTTGAAGGTGGGGTGACTTCCTCCAGCGATATTTAACCTTCTGCCCGTGCTATACTCTTACTACTCCCGGCTGAGCAATCAGAGAACCAAGAGTTCTATAAAGGGGGTGTGGTCTTCTCCTAGGGCTGCTGTAACAAATTACCACAAACTTGGAGGCTTCAAACAACAGAACTGTATTCTCTCACAGTTCTGGGAGCCAGGTGCTGGGAAAGACATGCTTTCTCTGAAGATTCTTGGGAATAAACATCCTTTGCCCCTTCTTAGCTTCTGGTGGCTCCAGGCAATCCTAGGCATTCCTTGGCTTGTAGCTACATCATCCCATCCTCCAGGTCACATGACCTTCTTCCCCGTGTGTCTGTGTGTCCTCTCCTCTTTTGATAGGGACACCAGTCATTAGATTTAGGGCTTATCCTAAGGCAGTAGGACCTTATCTTAAATTAACTAATTACTTCTGCAAAGACCATATTTCCAACTACGATCCCATTCCAAGGTACCAGAGGTTAGGACTTGAATATATCTTTCAGGAGGACATGATTCACCTCACCACACAGGATTAAAACAGAAGTCTCTAAAAAAGAAAGAAAGAGAGAAAGAAAGGAAGGAAGGAAGGAAGGAAGGAAGGAAGGAAGGAAGGAAGGAAGAAAGAAACAAAGAAAGAAACAAAGAAACAAAGAAAGAAAAAGAAAGAAAGAAGGAAAGAGAGAAAGAGAGGGAGGGAGGGATGGAGGGAGGCAGGAAGGAAGAGAGAGAGAGAAAGAAAGAAAGGAAAAAGAAGAAAGAAAGAAAGAAAGAAAGAAAGAAAGAAAGAAAGAAAGAAAGAAAGAAAGAAAGAAAGAAAGAAAGAAAGGAAAGAAAGAGAAAGAAAGAAAGCCATCTGCAGCAACATGGATGGACCTAGAGATTATCACACTAAGTGAAGTAAGTCAGACAGAGAAAGACAAATACCATATGATATATGTGGAATCTAAAAAATTATACAAGTGAACTTATCTATGAAACAGAAACAGACTCAAAGACATAGAGATCAGACTTGTGGTTGCCAAGGGGGAAGGGGGTGGGGGAGAGTTGGAGTAGGAGTTTAGGATTAGCAGATGCAAACTATTATATATAGAATGGATAAACAATAAGATCCTACTGTATAGCACCGGGAACTATATTCAATATCCTGTGGTAAACCATAGTGGAAAAGAATATGAAGAAGAACGTATGTATATGTATAACTGAATCACCTTGCTGTACAGCAGAAATTAACGCAACATTGCGAATCAACTATACTTCAATAAAATAAATTTTTAAAAAATAAAATAAAATAAAACAGAAGGCTCTAAGTAAAGACCAGAAAACATAAGCAATGAGGAAATTTGCATGGGCTATAGAGCCAGTCTTTGTGATTACTTTTTCCACGCTGGAAAGGCCTTTATGCTTGGGTCCATGAGAATGATTTGGAGAACTAGATTGTCAGCAGTCTGAGCAGTCTGTCTTGCAGATAAGAAGCATGTAGCTGTGCTATAAATGAAAAGAAGGAAAACCTGGGGGCAAATCGAGTTCCACCCCCTATGAACGGTATGATTTGAGGCAAGTTGAGTCAGTTTCCTTATGTAAAATGGGGATGATTGTACTTTCCTCTTCGCATTTTCTAATGATTAAGTAAATCCTATAAAATGTTTATTATAACCCCTGGTACACAGCAAGCCCTCGATAAAGGGAATCTGTTACTATTAACTTACTATTATTTTATGAATTTTCCAGTCCTATCAGTAAACTTTGTTCAATATAATGAGATACAAAAGTTAGTTAGGAAGTGTCACCTGGAGAAACCATGCCATATATTTGGGGGCTTTTATGGGGAGTTCATGGAATGCAAAACCCAATACCTAGTGAACATTATCGAATTGTCTCTTCTTCCTAGGTCATTTTTGAAAACCAATGACCCTTGTGGGAACAGGGCACATAATGCTTTGCTCACCCTTTCCTCCCTTTACCCCATTTTGAAAGACTCTGAAAGTCCCACCTAGCTACTGGGACTCAGGTTCAGAGGAGGAAGGGAAATAAGCCTCAGGATATCCGAGGCTCATTTTCAGTTGTGATATTATTTATTCAATCACTTAGCGAATATTTTTTGAGTGTCAACTGCATGCTGGGAATTGTGCTGGGTTCTGAGGATTCAGCAGGGAACAGAATGACATAGACTCTGTATTGTGGATATCATATTCTAGTGGGGAAAAGGGACAATAAGCAAAGAGACAAGAAACAAACGATAATCAATGTTATGAAGGAACAATACTTTATTGACTTTCACGTTTTCCAAAATGACACTGTGAACACGGGGTGACGGAGGATACAAGCCCAGGTCTATCTGACTCCAAATCTCAACTTCTTTTCACCCGTGAATGGAGCTTCACCTGCTGGGGATGAGAAGTTGCAGGTACTGTCACTAAGTGGCTGTGTGACCTTAAGCGTGTTTCTTAACCTCTCTGATTCTTCATTTGCTCTATTTTTAAGAAGGAAAGGAGAAATGCATGTAAAACTCTTACTGAGCACAGTTCCTGCCACTTTGGAAACACCCAGAAATAACTATAATTGTAATTAGAGTAACTTCTAGAAGACTACTAAAGTGTTGATGAGTAGACATCCAGGAGAATTCTGCCTCCAAGGATAAATGGTCCATGTGCCGATTACAGACCCCACTTAGTGCACTGTGCCTGTCTCAATCACTGTCTCACAGGAGTGACTCATGCCCCAGCAATCTTTTATACTACAGAAAAGAAGAAAAGTGAAATCCAACCCAATCCCTTTCCAAGTGATCCAGAATTCAGAATGACTGAATTTTTAGCCAGTGAAGAATCAGGTCCACATTTATTGAAAATATCAATAACAAAATACATCAGCAGAGATGGGAGCACCCGAACTTTCCACAGGGGTCCTGGATGGGTCGCTTCTCCAGCAACAGCTGTCTGGGCTTGGGAGGGGCTGTCTAGGAAGGACTGGCCTGCAAGCCAACCAGTTCTGCAAAATGGCAACTTCCAGGGGTCTGCTTTCATCTTAGATCCGTGTTCAGAGGGCTAACCCACCAAGTATGGGGGGGCCAATATTCCAAGGGTCTCCGAAAGAAAAACTGGGACGAAAAAGTAGAATTATGGGGCAGTAGATAATGCTTGATATGCCGAATCAGAGTGAACTTTTCAATAGGCAGAGCTATCCAAGACCTAGATGAGGTCCATGAGTGATAGTGAGTTCCTCATCAGAGGAGGCATTCAAACACAGGCTGAATATCCATCTCCCATGACACATCATTCAAGAGTCCCAGCACCAGACAGAGCTTGAGGAGCCATCTGAGTCCCCATCCAGCCTTGAATGTCTGGATTACACACCTCACAGGTGCTGGTCCGGAAATGTTTACACTGAGGCCTCGATCTTGGGTAGAGCACAGAGCATGGGTCTTAGAAGAAAGTGAGCTATGGATCCTAGCTCTACCACTTATTAGCTGTGTGCCTTTGGGAATGATACTTGCCTTCTCTGAACTTGTTTCTGTATTTGTAAGGAGGAGATAATACTACCTACTTGACAAGGTTGTGAGAATTCAGTGAGATTATTTATGTCACATGGTTGCATGGCAAGTGTATTCGTTCCCTATTGCTTCTGTAACAAATTACCACAAACTTAGCGGTTTAAAACAACACAAATATATTATCTTATAGCTCCGTACGTTAAAAGTCTGACATGGGTGTCATCAGGGCTGCATTTCTTCCAGAGGCCTTGGGGAAGAATCTGTTTCCTTGCTTTTTCCAGCTTCTAGAAGATGCCCACTTTCCTATGCCCATGGCCCCTTCCTCTATCTTCAAAGTCAGCCACGTTGCATGCATCTCTCTGACTAGTCTTCCATTGTCACATCTTTCTCTAACTCTCTTCTCTGCCCCCCTCCTCCACATTTCAGGACCCTTGTGATTATACTGAGCCTACCAGGTAATCCAGGATCAACTATTTTAAGGACAGCTGATTAGCAACCTTAATTCCATCTGTCCCATAATTACCCCTTTGCCGTGTAAGGTAATACACTCAAAGGTTCTGGGGACTGGGAGGTGGGCATCTACGGAAGTCGTTATTCTGCCTTCCACAGCTATGCTCCATGCAAGGTGCTTGTGTCGTGTGATTCATAGCACTGAAACGAAATAGCCCTCCAGGTTTTGGGTGGCTGTCCAGTCCCCTCCAGCATGCATGCAAAGGGTGGGGAATGCAGTGATGAATGGGCCCAGCTCTGTCTGTCGCTCCCAGGGAGTTTATCATGCCTAACGTAGAGCTTAGGCGCATTTAGTTCTTGTCATCCATACAACAGCCCTGAAAGAACGGAGCGCCCCTGTGCCTTGGAGAGCACCATCGGCACTTCAAAGCCACTGATCCCGCCGTGTGTGGGAGCATGGATGGGCCCAGCAGCATCTGTACAGGTGCATTGGGGCTGGCTTTCAGGACAGGTGTTCCCTGAGCACATGAAACTATGGTCACAATCTCTTCTCCTTATACAAACAGGAGAAATTAGAAAAATACAAGCTGTTGGTGAGAGTAGAAGGGACTTTAAAGATCACGGTGAGGGGAGGGAAAAGGGCTCTGAAGGTTTTGGGATGCTCACCTGTCCCAGGTACAGCATCTGGTGCTTTGCATAAGCTCTCCTGTCAACCGACAAAGGAACCTCATAAGAAAGGTTTATCATCCCTGCATTTCTGAGGACCAAAGTGGCCCTTGAAATGGTTAAAATTACTGAGCATGGAAGTGACAGGAACTGGAATCAAATCAAGGTCCCATGGCCCAGAAGTCTTTCCTTTTCACAACATGCCTCACGGCCAGGGTGGGAGAATGTCAGGGCTCTTATCTGGCATCTTGAAGCTCATTCAGCAGGTGGGGCTGGAGACGGGGTCCAGGGACATGAATTCAGGTTTCTCACTTTCCAAGCAAAGGCTGTCCTGTATTGCCCTCTCCCTAAGGGGCCACTTGTAAATAATGCTACCGTATTAATTCAAGTTCAATGTAGAAAATTTGAAAAATATAGGAAAGCAGAAAGAAAAAAATTAAAATTACTCATAGCATAATCACCCAGAATTAGACATGATTACCATTTTGGGTATATCTCTCCAATTTTCTCTATATATATGTATGTGTTTTGATACATCGAATTTTTTCTGTTAAGAATGTTTTATTTATGGCTTATTTTTCATTTTATGGACCACAGACATTTTCCTGTGTTATTATCTGTTCTTCAACCACTTCATTTTTATACTTGGATATGGATGTAACACAATTTATTAAAACACATCCTATTATTATATTTTTAATTGACCCATAGTTGATTTACAATGTTGTGTTGGTTTCAGGGGTACAGCAAAGTGAGTCTATATATATAGAGAGAGAAGGAGAGATAGATTCTTTTTTAGATTTTTTTCGATTATAGGTTATTACAAGATACTGAATATAGTTCACTGTGCTATATAGTAGGTCCTTGTTGTTTATCTATTTTATAGATAGTACTGTATATATGTTAATCCTAAATTCCTAATTTGTCCCTCCTTCCCCTTTCCCCTTTGGCAAACATAAATTTGTTTTCTATGTCTGTGAGTCTATTTATATTTTGTAAATAAGTTCATCTGTATCATTTTTTAGATCCACATATAAGTGATATCATATGATATTTGTCTTTGGCTTACTTCACTTAGTATGATAATCTCTAGGTCCATCCATGTTGCTGCAAATAACATTATTTCATTCCTTTTTGTGGCTGAGTCAATTCCATCGATATATATACCACATCTTCTTTATCCATTCTTCTGTCGATAAAACACCTCCTATTATTGGACACAGATTTGGGGGTGGGAGATTGCCGTTGTTTTCGTATTATAACTTTGCAATAAAATCCTGGTAGATAAAACTGCATGTATAACTGGGAGTTTCCATAAAACCTATTTATGGAAATAGAATGGACTGGGCAAAGCATAGGAACATTGTTAAGACCCTTGAGATGTACTAACAAAATGCCTTCCAGAAAGAATACACCAGCACTCCCCTGGGCTGTGTGTGGAGGTGTTCTTCCCCCTATATCCATAGTAATACTGAATTTCATCTCTTTTTTTTCTTTATCTTTGTTTCTTTGGGCTTATTGATTTTAAACAGGTCCCCCTTTACATGGTTTCAATTCAAAGAGACACTTCTTTGCAATGGTTCTTTTCTCCTATGATTTAATTCAAGGGTCGGCAAATTTTTTCTGTAAGGGCCAGATGGTAAGTATTTTGGATTCTGCAGTCCATATAATCTCTGCTACAACTATACTCAACTCAGCCATCGTGGTGCAAAAGCAGCCCATTGACAACACGTACATAACTGAGCAGGGCTCATGAAATTTTATTTATGGACCCCGAGACTTCAATTTCATAGAACTTACCCATATCAAGAAATATATTCTTCTTTTGAATTTTTTCCATCCACTTAATAATGTGCAAACTAGTTTTTAGCTCAGAGTCATACAAAACTGGGACCAACACAGGGCCTATTTGGCCCAGGGGCCTTAGTTTGCCAACCCTCTGGCGTAACTGAAGGCCCCATTCACACAGGACATTTATCCATTTAGACTTCTCTGTGAGAGTTGCTTTTTTGTTTCTAAATCGAATAGTTTTCAACCCTGGCTGCACATTATAATTACCTGGAGAGTTTTATAAAAAAGCCAGCGCTGGGTCCCACCCCAGATGAATTCAGTAAGTCTTCTGGAGGTGGGCACATGCATGGCATGAAAGTCTCTCCAGGTGACCCTGAAGCCTAGCTCGGAGTGCACTTGAATTAACCATAGATAAACCCAGAGCGGTGCTACTGGGCCCCAGGCCTGGGCAACGTTAGCTTGGGATCCAGGGCTGCCAGGAAGCTAAGAGCCCCCATAAGAGGAAGTGAAATGCATTGATGAGAGTCACAGTTCCTTGAGTATTTTACAGATGTGCTGACAAAAAGTTCCTGCTTCAGGCTTTCTTTGAGCTTCCCAGAAAGACAGACAATAAGAATTTTTAAAAAGTCTCCTGGCCACAGGTATCAGCCCAGGCTCTGTGGTGGGAAGAGCTGACCCCATGAGCCGCTTAAGCCTGCAGGAGTCAGGGCTCCCCGGGTATCTGCTCTTCCCGGCAGATTCAGGCTTCCGTCTCTCTCAAGACTGGGTGTAAAAAGATGGTGAGTAGCAGTATCTCATGCTTGCTCCTGCTTTGTTCTGCAACCAACCATGGGTACCACCAAGCCACCCTACTTGTCTCCTTGGGTCCTTCCCACTCTTTGCATTTCTTTGCAGATTTCAAGGTGATGACAAAAGAGAGAACAGTCTTAGCATTTGTTAATACCCACTTGACCCACAAAAGAAAATTCACCAGCATTCCGCAGCTTCTAATTTAAAAACCATTAGACCGTTCCGCTTGGCGGACCAGATCTAAATATTCTTAAAGGGGTGGTTTAATTTAATGATTACCTTAACAAGCCCCCTTTTAAAATGATGATCCGCCAAATTCAGGGGATTTGTTTTGGAATCTGATCCAATAAGTGGCTTTGTACAAAGAGGAGCAGAACGGAATCTGATTTGGTTCAGAACGTGGTGAAAATCGTGGAAATTACTTTGCATATTTAATCACTGTGGAAACATGAGTACAAACTACTTTCTAGAGATTACCTTAGGAAAAAAAAAAAAAAAAAAACTGCAGGCTTTGCAGCCAGCATGCCAAGTACTTTGATTTACAGGGAATTATTTGGATTTTATAGAACACTCAGGGTTTCAAAGACTTCAACCTACTCAGCCACTGGCAGAGAGACATATTTTAAATAGCGGAGCAGAAGCTGGGCTTTGGGAACAGAAGCTACGGTGGAGGGATTCGTTCGTTCCTGTTCAGGCCTGTAGGGTGGCCTTAACTTTGCTAAGTTTTTTTGCCGCCAGAGGTGATGGGTGGCAGACCAAGAGCAGATGGGAAGACAAGATGAGGGTGTGGCACCCCAAGAAACACTCTCTGAGCCCGTCATCGGGAACTGAGGGCACATGGCCCATCTTAGGAAAGACGGCCGTCCTTCTGTCTGCCCCAGCAGCAAAGGGCAAGCAGAAAATTCTATCGGCTCTGTGCACAGAAGCTTGGAGGAGGCAGCTGTGGTGGTGAGAGTTAGGGCTTTGGTCTGAGCCCGACTTCACCTCCTCGAATGTTCTTTTCCTCATTGGTGATTCCCTTCCTCTGAGTTTTCTACTTGGCTGTCCCTTCATCAGCAAGGCTTTTCTCTGACCCCCCTCCATCTAAAAGAAAACCCCCAGCACTTTCTTCCTTCTTACTCGTCTTTCTTCTTCTTCAATCCACATATTATCGCCTGCAGGATTCCTTGCTAACCTGTTTATGCTCTGCCCTCTCCTATTAGACTGAGGCCCGTATTCAGTCTGCTCTGCGTATTGGCTGTTTCCCCAAAACTCAGCACAGTGGCTGGCTCAGTAAATATTTGAATAAAAGAATTACTAAGGCCCACCTCCCATTACTTGGGTGAGGATATGTGCTAATAGAAGTATAAGTGCTTAACAATCAAAAAAAAAGGGAAAAAGGGCACTATCGATAGATTTTTAGGGTGGAAGGAGCCTGTGTTAGACCCTAGCAACTTTCTCCCTCTGTGACCTTGTCTGAAGTGACAAGGTCACTTGTCTATCTGAGCCTCAGTCTCTCACCTGTAAAATGTCTATCTGAGCCTCAGTCTCTCACCTGTAAAATGGGATCATATATATTTCAGGAAGTTATTGTGAGGGTTCTAGAAGATGCATGTAAAGGACCAAGGTTGGTGATGGGTACAGGGTACGTAGTCAAGAAGGAAATAGGTGTTGTGAATTCGTGGGAGTGATGGTTAATTTTATGTGTCAACTTGACTGGGCCATGGGACGCCGAGAATGCAGGTGTGTCTAGATGAGACAGGGTGTTTCTAGACGAGATGAGCATTTGAATGGGTGGTCGGTGGCAAGCAGATAACCTCCCATTCCATGTGGGTGGGCCTCATCCACTGGGGGCCTGAATAGAACGAAAAGGAGGCAGAGGTGGAATTTGCTCTCTGCCTGACCGCTGGGCTGAGACATGGCTCTCCTGTTCTTGGCGCTCCTGGGTCCCAGACCTTCAGACCTGCCCTGGAATCTCCAGCAGTGGCTCTCCAGCCCTCAGGCCTTCAAACGTCACCACGGGCTTTCCTGGGTCCCCCGCTCTCAGATGGCAGATGGTGGGACTTCTCAGCTTCATAATCACCTTAGCCAATACTTTATAATAAATCTCTTTCTAGAGAGAGATATACACATGTCCTATTGGTTCTGTTTCTGTGGAGAACCTTGACTAATGGGTAAGGATATTATGATAGCTGGACAGGAGGACATCTGTCCATCTGTCACTTGGGCCATTGCCATCTTGAGGTTTCCTTCCTAACCAACGCCTCCTCTTAGAAAAGTCTGAGCTGTCTTCCAGAGAAATCAGAAAATAGATGGGTCCTTTACAAAATTGTCCAAAAAGTGCAATGTTTTCAGACGGGTCCCAAGTTCCGACCGCTGGCAGCCAGTTCCCATTGTAAAACGCTGGTATGCAAGCATCTGTCTCTATGTGTATACACTCATTGGAGGCATAAACTTATGCAGTAGCCACACCCTTTGCAAGATATATGTGCGCTAGTGAGTGTAGGGGTGTATGTATGTGTGTTTGGGTTTGTGTGTTTCTACAGTGGATGGTGGAGACCAGATGTGTCGACCGCGTGTGTGTGTAAATAGAGAGAGTGATGTGTACAAAACAGCATGCATGTAACTTCTCCCTGGCTTTCTCCTCGTGTCTTCCTTGAAGCGTCTCTCTCCCTTGAAGCTGCATAAGTTTCCAATCTCAGCAGCCAGAGGTTAATGACGTGCTTTCTTTCCCATGTGCACTGAACAGATAATTTTCTTTTCCTCTTTATGATAAGTGGAAGAAGCGTTTGAGTGACAGGACAATTTGTCAATCAATTGCAGAGTAGAAGGGGAACCTTCTCTGCATAATTTTACACCTGGGATCAAAAGTGACTTCTGACTGGATGCCGCTCTGGGACAGCAAAAGATGACCCCAATGGCACCTGTCAAATTCTTGCCTATTTCCAGCCTCCAGGCCGTCCTCCTGCCAATTTGCTCTCCCAGCCCCCTGAAGAGGATTTGCCAAAAGGCAGGAGAGTTCTTGCATATGGCCTCACTCTGTCAAACCCTTCAGCACCTCCTCTCTGCTCTTAGCCAGGTGGCAAAGGTCCTTTCTCAACTGGAGCCGGCCCACCTCCATCACTCCTGCCCTTGTGCCTCTCCCTGCCTGACTCGGCTACTGGCCATCCCCAGACACACTGGCCGCCACACCAGTTTTTCCTTCTCCAAGTCCTGGCTTCCTCTGGGCCCGTGCCTGGAGCTCATTCATCCCTTCAACAAAACACATATGGAAAGCCTGCTCTGAATCAGACATGTGACAAGTACAGGGACGGGGGGACAATAAGACAGACATTGTCCCTGACCTCAGAGAACATCCGTCCTGTGGGATGATGGCTGCCCTCCCCCACCTCTTTCTCATCTGGAAAACCCTGACCACTCAAGGATCAGCTCTAGGGCCTACCCTCCACCTCTGTGAAACCATCCCTGACCTGCCTCCCCACCCCCAGGTGGAACAGCCACTGCTTCCTCTGCACCTTCCCTGTGCCCAGTAAATAACTGTCATTGTCACACTTGTGTCACCGTCTTGCCCATCTTCACCATCTATCTTCCTTTCCTCCTTAGACTAAATCCCTGCCCTGCAGTCTCATTCACCTTCAGACCCCCAGTCCCTTGCACAGAGCACATGGCATACGATCATACACTCTGAAAAACTCTGAAAGTATCTGCAGACTAAACGAACCAGTCAACCAATGGATGTGAGAGTGGAAAGACGGAAGGATGGAGGAGCGAGGGCATTCAGGTGACCAGCGAGACAGAGAGAAGGCAAGACCTCGAGCTGGCCCTTCAGCACATGCGTTCAAGGCACATCTGATGTCCAGGCAGAGGCATCGTTGTTATTAACTAATTATAGCTGCCATTTTCATCTTCATTTTGTTCTAGGCGTTTATAAATGTTACTTCAAATTTTCATAACAACTCGACAGAGTAAGGATTATTATTATCCCTGAGGGTCAGAGAGGTTAGGCAACTCCCCCAAGGTCACAAAGCCTGTAAGAGGCAGAGCTGGGCTTAGGCCTCTGGGTGGTCTGAATCCAAAGGCGCTGCTCTCTCCTACCCTCAAGAGTCGACGTCTGCACTTGTATTGGAGCTTTAACAGCCATCTCAGGTCTCCCCCCAGGGACCCTGGGCTGGCTTCTCTCTTGGCCAGCGTGAGAGGTGTCCCTCTTGGAGACCCCCATTTCTCCAACACTAGCCATTTCAGGGAACGGCTTTGCTGAACTGAATTATGGAAATGGGTTGTCAATTACCCCAGGTGGCTGTGTAGAAGAATTACTGCAACAATCACAGTGAAAAGAGAACTTTATTTTCACCACATTCCAGTAAAAGCTAATTCAGAATAACTCCATTTAACAGTTATTTTATGCTGAAATACTGAATGCCTTGGGGAGTCTTTTAGGGATTTTTAAAGTCTCTTTATTTATAAATGATTCATACTGCATTTTCAGAAAAACCTACAATTAGTGTGGGTAGCACAGAAGCTCCTTAGGGAAAGGTAAAAAAAAAGAAAAAAAAAGAAAGAAAAGAAAATATACATGCATTCTCTGCACCCTTTATCCATTGTTGTTTTGCAGTGGACTATAAAAAGAGAACCAAAGAAAAAGCAGCAAGGAGATATTTTGTCTAACCTTTTAAATACATGCCCCATTTGACAGTATTTGTACAGTTTTTTCCGTGATCGGCTCAACCCATAAAATTCTTTTAATGCATGTTTCAGTTTGGTACATGGTCTTCACACCTGCAGAAGCTTAAAGGAATCGGAGATGCTTTGGGTGGATCCCATCTCCTCAGCATCTTAAATGAGCCTCTGAGAGACAGCCGTGGCCTTGGACGGGGTCAGCACAGCTGCCCAAAGAGATGGCAAAGGAAAGACTCCTAATTCTTGAGCCAAAGTTATCCCAGAGAGAGTCTGTGCAAAACCGCTCTCAAGACTGCCCTTTCTGAGCCTCCCTTTCTTCACCCACCCAGTGAGGTGTATCATATCCACTTCACGGGTGTTTGCCATCAGTCATTCATTGAATGCCCTTTTTTTGGACATCTGTTCTCCTCCATATGCAAGATGGTCTCTGAATACAGAAGTGCACAGTCTATTGGAGGAAAGGGACACAGAACAGTGTTGATGGTGGGATAGAGGCTGCAAGACTCTCAGTGAGCACAGAGGGACACAGGACCCATACGGAGGAGTCGAGGAAGATTTCCTGGAGGAGGTGATGTCTAAGCTAAAATGGGAAGGATGGATAGGCATGAAGGGGAATAAGGCTGTGAGGCCAGAGGTCTCAGCATTCACAGCAGTCTGGGGACCAGAGAAAATGAAGCCTGTGCAGGGTCCTGTGAGCAGTTCAGTCCTGCTGGAGGAATTCAGCATCAGAAATGGAAAGGTGATAAAGATGAGCTTTAGAGGATCCACGAGATGATTATTTCAATAAGAGGATTTTGTAAACTCTGGGGCTATAAGGCTCTGCACAATGTCAGTTATTATCTGATATTATTACCATTCTGGACAGATAGGGGGGCAGGGATCAAACTAGGAGATGGAGCTAGAATTTGCCGATGTCACTAACAGAGGATCTTAATATTTCTTTTTCCAAGTGTTCTTACTTAATTCATATTTTACTGTGTGTAAGACTGATGGGGGTTACCTTATTCATTTATGCATTCATCTGTAGGTGAAATCAGATGTTTCATTTTTATATGTGACTAATATTGGGGGTTTATTGGAAGTAACTATAGCAGAACTCAGAGTTGTTGAAAACCATAAAAAAGAAAAAAGGAGGAAACAATTTCCATCCTTAGCAACCCACAGAATTCACGCCCAGGATCCCTCCTCCCCCATCTGGAAATATCTCATCCCTGTCAATTGTACCTGTCTCTCCTGAGTCAGCAAATTCATAGCCTACACTGAGGAATGTTTTATGTGTTTAATTGAATTATTTTCAATTAAATGAGTATTTTTTCAAATCTCTACTATGTGCCAGGTAGTGTGAAAAATGTACAGGAACACAGAAATGAAAGAGACCCAGTTCCTGCCCACAGGAGCTCACTTTTAGAGCAGGGAGATATCACATGAGGCTGGGACAGAATGCATGGAGGGCTGTCCACAGGGGCAGGGGCAGGGGAAGAATAGGTCAAGGTTCTGAGGGCCAGATCAAACAAGGGGTATTACCTCTGAGGTAGACGAATTTTGGAGTTGAGCCAGAGTCAACCAGAGTCTGACACATCCTGGCACTGTGACCTTGGGCTGGTCACTTAACATCTCTGTGCCTCAGTTTTGTCATCTGTGACATGGGGATAACAACCCCACTATCAGCACTGAGTTGTTCTGATGAATTGATGAATACATGCAAGGTGCTTTAAAGAGTGTCTTGCACATCTTAAATGCTCAGAAAGAGCTGATTAATCTTATCATTATCATGGTCATCATTATTGTCATCATCATTATAATGGTTTCATGAGTAAATGGTAGGGGAAGAGGTGAAGGCAAAAGTCAAGATAGGATGTGCAGCTATAGACCTAGCTATAGACCCAAAGAAATGAAAACATTCATCCACAAAAACCCTCATACAGGCATTTTCATTGTGGCCAGAAAGTGGAAACAACCCAAATGGCTATCAGCTGGTGGCTGGATAAACAGAATGTAGTCTATCCTTGCAATGGAACACTTTCCAGCAATAAAAAGGAATGAAGCATGACATGTTACAGCGAGGATGAACCTTGCAAACATGATGCTTAGTAAAAGAAGCCAGTCACAAAAGCCACATGCTGTATGATTCCATTTATAGGAAATGTCCAGAGTAGGCCAATCTTTAGAGACAGAAAGTAGATTGGTGGTTGCCTAAGGTTAAGAGTATGTGACTGCAAATGGGTAAGGGGGTTATTTTTGAGGTGATGAAAATGTTCTTAACTTCGATTGTGGTGATAGTTGGACAACTCTCTAAATACACTAAGACCATTGAACCGTATGCTTTAAATGGGTGAATTTGGGGTGTGTGAATTATTTCTCAGTAAAGGAAGAGAAGGAGGAGAGGTGGAGTCAGGGTGAAGACGGGAGAAGCTAAGTCTTGTATGCAAGGAAGAGGCCAGGAAGTGGCATGTCGGGAGGATGGACACAGCGATCAGTGGTCAAGCCCTAAGCACCTAACACCATGAGCCTGGTCCTTTTTTATTTTAAAACACCAATCAGTCTTTTAAAGAACAAAAGTGGGAGGGCAGCAGACAGGCGCAAAACTTCAGCCACCAATTCATTCAGTATTTAAAGTGGGCCTGCTAATGTACCCAGTTGTTCTAAGTGCTGGGGATATAGTGAGAACCAATTCAGAGGAGTCCAGGCCCACCTGGAGTCCACAGCCAGTGCATTTAACAAACACACCCATGTAAAAATGCATGAGATCATTCCAGAAAGTGACGGGTGTCTTCAGCAAAAAGATACAGTGGAGAGTGAGTAGAGGGGCTGCCTTGGATTGGAGGACAGGATGGTCAGAAAAGGTCTCTCTCAGGAGGTAACATCTGAGCTGACTTGACAGTAATGAGCCCGTCATGCCAAGACTCAGAGTAACAGCGTTCTAGACAGAGGAACAGAAGTACAAAGGTCCTAACAAGCTCATAAAGAAGAGCCCAAATAAATTCTTGTGTTGGAAGTATGGAGATGAAAGGAAGGAGAAATCTATCTGAACCAAAACCAACAGGGAAGGCTTCAGGGAACAGGCAGACTTTGAGCTGAGCCTTAAAGAAGGAGCGAGATGACTCTTTGGTCCCCTTTGTCCATGTGAGAAGCAGCAGTTTCTTTCTTCTTAAGCAGGTCACTGTGATGCAAAGGCAGTGGGTGTATCAGTCAACGACAGCTGTGTAACAAACCACAATCGACTATTGCTCTGACACCTGCAGGTGACTGCTCTCGCTTGGTCTTGACAGGGGCAGCTCTGCTCCCTGTGTCTCTCCTCCTCAGCCTGAGACTAGAGGTTTGCTTAACGTGTACATCCCATGAGGATGGCAGAACCACAATAGCAAGTAGAAACCTCAAGACCTATGAAGGCTTAGGCTCAGAAGTGCTACTCGGCCATGTCCACCTCATTCTAGTGGACAAAAAAAAATCAAATGGCCGAGCCAAAAATAAAGAGGAGGAGGTATTCTCTGCCTTTATTGGGGGTAACCTCAGAGGATGTAACAGAGAGCATGGATACAGAGAGGTGGGCAGAACTGGGCAAATAATGTCTTCCCTAAAACAACTAGGTCTGGTGGGCCCTTGGTCAGTGTTTGTGGGTGCGCTGGAGACAGAGAGAGCTGGAGAGTGTGTAGGCATCTCACCAAGACTCCAGGGGGGAACACGGCACTTGAAATACTATTTATCCGTGAAAAAGGAACAAACCGACACTTGTACATACAACAGCAAAGGTAAATCTCCAAGGCACTATGCCAAGTGAAGTAAGCTAGACTCAAAAGGCAAAATTCTTTAAGATTTCATTTATATGGCATTCTTACAAAGACAAAAATATAGGGGCAGTAACAGATCAGAGGTTACCAGGGGCTGGGGAAGGAGAGGAGGGTTGACAGCAAACGGACATGAAAATTTCTCATGTGATAGAAATTGACCTCCACATCCTTGTGGTGATGAGACGTGACTGTCTACATGTGTCAAAACTCACAGAACTCTACCCCAAAATGAAGGAGATTCTACTTATTTCTACTTATGTAATTATACTGTAATGTTAAAAAGGGGGGAGAATAAATTCATTATTAATTTTTTAAAAATCCATAGGAAGATGTAAAGTCATTTCTTCAATGAAAGAGCCTCCACCCCTTTATAAAAAGGAATTGAGCAATTCTTTGAATATTATAGACTTTTATTTTTAATATTAGAATTAATATGGCAGAAAAACAATAATTTGTATTGAGGCAAGAAACACAAGATGTAGAATTTTAATTTTTTATAAGGGAAAAAGATTGGCACACACTCTGTGCCCGCACAGGACTTTATCCCTGTGCCTTTGTTAATTGCAGGAGGGAAAACCAGGCAGTCACTTGGACCAACTTTCCTCTCCTTGTTTTCTAAGTTTTGTTCCCAAACTCCCTTGTCAGAGAGTAGCACAATGTCGATACTCCTTCCCCTTTCTCCCCTCCCCAAAAACGTTCATAATTCAGTCAATCCAAAGGTCTACATGTCAGCAAACTCTGGCTTGACTGATTTTTTCCCTCCCGAATTGACAGAATCACATGGTTACTTATTTATTTACTTATTAATGATTTATATCCTGTCTCCTTCCAAAAAGGATCTGAGTGCCTCGCTGGATGTCTTGGCATTACCTCCAAAAAGTATAAGCATCTCGAGGAAGAAAATAACCACTGGAGGAGTGGTGTCTGGTTTTGTTCCAGAATCCGCGGAGTCTCAGGAAAAGGTGTAATGAGCCCATTACTGCAGAAAATGAATAATGGAGGGTCCGACCTGGCTGCCATGTTAAAGTAGGATCTTAGACACAAACTCCCCCAAGGAGGGTATTGTCTGTACAGGGAGGGAAAGAGATCTACTAGTTAACTGAGGTCAAAAACTTTACTCACTGAAGAAACAGGTACTTTTTTCCCTGAGCAAGTCGATTAAGCAAAAAAGTAGTCACCAGCCATTAAGTGTCATCTATGGGCCAGCACTTAAACAGAATTTCAACAACTTGGCAAGATAAGTACTGGACTCTGTGGAAAAAACAGAGGCTCAGAGAGGGTAAGTAACTTGCCCAGGGTCGCAGAGCAGGTCAAACAGTCAAGCTAGGATATTGAATCCAGGTCTTTCTGACTCTGGAGCCCATGCTTATTCCCTTTTCCAAGTTTCCTCTGGGCTTTTGAGCCCAACCTACATGTCTGGCACTGGCTGTCTGTAATGATCCAGTTTATTAAATACTGTTGACATCTTTTGCTCACTTTTGGACAGTGCATCAAAGAATTTTCACCATAGCTGCTATCAGTTAGGATGATCTCAGCCACAAGCAACAACAAGGCCAAATTCCAACCAGCTTCAACAATGAGAGGGTGGATTACCCCCCACCCCCCAGCAGTAGAGGTCTAGAGGCAGGGAAAGTTCCAGGCACCATATGTTAGGCGGTTGCTTTGCTGCTCCAACATTCCCTCTGCTTGGCCCTTTTCCATGTGTGTACATCTTCCTCAGGTAGGTAGGAACCAGGATGCAGCAGTTCTGAGGATTTCTCCAAAGGAAGAAATGGGCCCATCTCCTTAGGTACGAGAGAACCTTTCCTAAAAGACCCAGCTGTCATCATCTCCACACTCATTGGCCAGGACTGGGTTCCATACCCCTTCTTAAGCCACCCACTGGCAAGGGGGAAGGGATGACCATGGATGCTGTAGGAGAAACCTGGTAGATATTTTCTAATCCCGTTTGTCCTGGACATTCATGAAGACTGCATTTCCCAGCCTCTCTTACAGTACAGATTGGGCCATTTGACTGGCTTCTACCAATAGAACGTGGGAAAAGTTATGTCACTTCCAGGCCTGTCCTTAAAATGTCCTAGGTAGTCCTCCATGATCTCTGTCAGCAGCAGCTCAGGCCCTAAAAGATGACAACACCACAGGATGTGGAAATCTGGATTCCTGAACTACTTGGTTAAAGGCCACCCACGAGACATCATTGATGTTGTATTGTGTTAAACCACTGAGATTTGGAAGTTATCTGTTACTGCAGCTAGCAATGATTACCCTGACTAATCCAGGTGGCACACACTAGCCATCTGGGGTGGAATAGAAGTTGGGAGTCAACCATAAAAATGAATACGTAACTTGAGTTGTGTGATTTCCATATGGCGGAAAGGGGTGATGTCCAAGGTCACCCACGGCCAGGGAGACAGAGAGAAGACATTAGTGAGCGATTTTGAAAGTCAAAGTTTAATGATTATAGGACGGTTTCAGAGATTCGCATTACTCTCCGTTATGACCTTGGGCAAGCCACTGCCCAACTCTGGCCTCAATCTCTCCAGGAGAAGATGATGACAAAGTCTCTCCAGGCGCCCAGTGGTTCTATACTGCTCTGCACTTATCTTGGGTTGGTGCTGATGAGACCACACATACAGTGACTTGGGAAGAGGGTCATTTTCAAAACCAGGGTCCCAGCATCCACTTCTGAAAAGCTGCACCAAGTAATGCCAGGCCACCCAGCAAGCACAGGACAGGAACGCCTGTAAGTATTGATGCACAGGGCAGGAGCATCTCCTATTGAAACAATCATTCTAGAATTTTCTGTACAGTTCCCACAAACATGATTTCCATAACTCTGATGAGGGAGCCAATTAATACAAGGATTGGGGCTTCCCTGGTGGTGCAGTGGTTGAGAGTCCACCTGCCGATGCAGGGGACACGACTTCGTGCCCTGGTCCGGGAGGATCTCACATGCCGCGGAGCCCGCGCTGGGCCCGTGAGCCATGGCCGCTGAGCCTGCGCGTCCGGAGCCTGTGCTCCGCAACGGGAGAGGCCACGACGGTGAGAGGCCCGCGCACCGCGATGAAGAGTGGTCCCCGCTCGCCGCAACTGGAGAAAGCCCTCCCACAGAAACGAAGACCCAACACAGAAGAAAATAAATAAATAAATAAATAAATAAATTTATTTAAAAAATACAAGGATTATCTATTGTTACTGCCTAGCATAAAACCCCACAAATCAAATGGATTCCCCAAACCCACTCAGATCCCCACACTGCAAAGTCACATCCATTATACTGCTTTATAGTCACATTTGTATTTTTTGTTATTAATGCTATCAATACAGTATTTATTCACTAAGAAATAGCCTTCCGCTTAAGAGGGAAATGTCTCTGTTTCTAAGTGATTCTGTTGATCCCTTGCTACGCACACACTGGCTCGTGTATCTACAGCTGGGACACAAACTATTTGAAGAAAAATAATAACAGCCAGTCATTGAAGACCTACTGAGTGCCAGGCTATGCCTTCTATCGATGATCTAATCTTATCAATAGTCCTGTCCCTTTCAACCCCATTTAACAGAAGAGGATACTGAGGCCCAAGAGGGAGAAGTAAGTTGTCAAGCATCCGACAAGCAGCCAGTGAGGAGCTAGGTCTTCCACTCAAGGACTTTCTACCTTGACACAGCTACCAAGTGCTTCCAGTACTGAGAAAAAGACTAAAGTAGAGCCCTCAAGATTGATGCAGAAGCATCTCACTGGCTGTAATTGTGACTGCTTTTAAGTTCCCTTTATTTACTCTTCATCCAGAAATTGCCAACATAGCCACTCATTTTCGTGCAAACAGATGTGGAAATTGGGATCACAAGGGCAATGGTAGACATACTCATACATATATTTTTGGAAAATTTACCACCCGTGACCCCAGGCCATGTTGGATGACAACCGTTTAGGTCACTGAAAAGGTGTTTTTGTCTCAGTAGGGTAGCAGCAAAAGCAACCTGTGGCTTGTTGTTCTGCAATTTCCCCCAAATTAGTAACACTTGAAAAGGAAATGTCTTGGTATCATTCAATTTCTCCATCTCTTGCTCCTTCCCACCTTAGCTCCTGCCTATGCCTGCAGCCAAACTCCCCAGCCAAAACCACCTCCAGGCAGCCCAAATAGTGTTGGCAATGCTAGGTACAGTCAGGAAAGAATAAACCAACAATTAGGGTTTCCAGACAAAATACAGTATGCCCAGTAACTAGGTCAGCTTGGGCAGCCATAACAAAATACCATAGACTGGGTGGCTTAACCAACACTTAATTTCTCATCGTTCTAGAGGCTAGAAGTCCAAGGTCAAGATGCTGGCATGATCAGTTTCTAGTGAGGGCTCTCTTCTTGACTTAGAGAAGGTCACATTCTTGCTATGTCCTCACATGGTGGGGAGAGAGAGTGAGACAGCAAGCTCTCTGTTATCCCATCTTATAAGGGCACTAATCCCGTAATGAGGGCCCCACTCTCAAGACCTCACCTAAACCTAATTACCTCTTAAAGTCTCCACCTCCAAATACTATCACATTGGGGATTTTGGCTTCAGTACATGAATTTTCGGGGATGGGGCACACTTCAGTCAATAGCACACAATTAGATGTGAATTTCAAATAAGCAACAAATAATTCTTTTAGTATAAATAGTCCCTCAATAAATATATTTGAAATTCAAATTTAACCAGGCATCTTGTGTTTTTATTTGCTAAATCTGGCAACCACACCAAAAATATTAGAAAGAAATTTTCTACTGTCTTAATGCTCTTTCTTTCTCTTGTCCCCTCCCCAGAGCACCTCCAGGCCTCTAAGGAAGAGGAAGCACTTATCTGATGAGTCAGACTCTAGGACACCCGCGGTCCAAATTTTACCCACAGGTGGAGTTCCTCTGTCACAATGGTCAGTATGCAAGCACAGGCAGTAAGTAGACCAAAACTGGGCCTGTCTTTTTTTTATCTGGTTCCAACCCTCCTTGCGTGCACCAGGGTGGGTGAGCCAGGCAGGTCCTCCTCTGCAGATGCAGCCATCTGAGACTCAGGAAAGGAAGTGAGGAGCAGAGGTTGTGTACCTCACCAGAAAAGTCTAACTGCTTTATCAAACAGCCCGTACCGAGCTGTAGCAGTGCCTGCCATCTTGGTTATGGCTCCCGTGTACCTTGCTTCCTCCACCAACACCCCCCCTTATGGGGAAGGAACGAGGAACGAAGCAGTGAGCATGGCTGAGTCCTGGCTCTTCAGCACCACAAGAATGGACAGCACCACACCCAGAAACCTCAACACGCGGGTCCACGTGTCTCAGCTGCACAACTCAAACAGCTTGACATGGAGCAGTATTCATGGCTCTCTAATCTCCTCTGGAGAGCTGAACTGTGTGGCCACGGTTAATAATCAGGGCTTACCGGAGGGGCAAAATTTACACTGGGGCTGCTGGTGATGTAACAAACAGATGAATAACTCTACTTCATTCTCTTCCTGAAACCCATCCAGACCAGCCTGGTCACCTCTTTATGCTATTCTTACAAATGAGCCCATAAAAATAGGACCATTTCTTTATTTAAAGAGCACGTGTCCTTGTCATTATTTTCAATGAGGGACCAATGAACACAGCTACTTGGACTCTGACCGAGACCTCAGGCAGCCTCTGGGCTTGCTGGCCTGAATCCCACTTTGCCTCTTAAGTATGTTCATTGGTAGTTCCCACCCAAACCCCTGCTAAGCACTGCAGAGGAAAAGACCTGTGTCCTGGTGTTTTTCCTTGTAAAAAAAAAATGGTGCAGCCCCTATGGAAAAAGGTATGGAGGTTCCTCAAAAAATTAAAAATGGAACTACCATCTCATTCAGCCATCTCGCCTGTGGGTATTTATACAGAAGAATTGAAATTGGAACCGCGAAGAGATATCCACACTCCCATGTTCATTGCAGCACTATTCACAATAGCCAAGAGGTAGAAACAACTTAAGTGTCCATTGACGGATGCAGGGATAAGGAAGATGTGGTATATACATACAGTGGAATATTATTCAGCCTTAAAAAGTGAAGTCAATCCTGCCATAGGTAACAACATGGATGAACCTTGGGGATGTTATGCTCAGTGAAATAAGCCAGTCACTGAAAGACAAATACTGCAAGATTCCACATACATGTAGTTTCTAAAATAGTCAAACTCATAAAAGCAAAGAATAGAATGGTGGATGCCAGGGGCAGGAGACGGGGAAGAGGAGGTACAGCGGGTGTAGTTACACAAGATGGATAAGTTCTGGAGACCTACTGTACAACATTGTGCCTATAGATAACAATACTGTATTGTGCACTTGAAAATTTAAGTTAATATGGCAGATGTCATGTCAAGTGTGCTTACCACAATAAGATAAAATTTAAAAACTAATCAGCAGCCCAGGCAGAAAAGAAGAAAGTTGAAATTATGTGTATGTCTAGAGGACCCCAAAACATTGAAAAGCCAAAGCTGAAGTATATAACAACTGTATAGGAAGAGGGAGGGAAAAATCAGACTAGCGAGTTGTTTTTAGATGCATTTGTCTTCACCTCATAATGCAACTTTCAAGTATGGTTCTATTTCCTCAAGTAGAGTGAGTCCCCAGACACCCTCGTTCACATACTGTGTGCCTGTATCTTAGAAATATCTGCTTCTCGCAGATAACCAACCATTCTAATTAATAACACAAAGTCACAGGGGGAGCTTTTTAGCTGAAACCACAGCAGGGAACAGATAAGAAAAATATACTGTAGGTGTGGGGTTGTAGGTTCTTTTTTTTCCCCTAATTCCCAAATTCCTGCCAGTATTCTACTACGTCTTGTGAATTCTAGAATAATGAAACATGACATGATATAACCCAATGTGAGGCGTCAACATGACATAAGCAAATGCAAAAGGCTTCATTATCACCAAGCATGTCAGAATTGCACATGGAATGTTCTTCCTCCTGCCCCTACCCCTGGATTACAGAGTTTGGAGATTTGGATCTGATGATAACGCTGGCTGTAAATGAGAAAAACCACCCTGCCTTTCCTGGGCACCTCCCTTTTCAAGTGATGCTTGGGATGGTTTATAAAGTTAAGAACCAGATCGTTATGCCCTCAACGCAAGGGTCATTCTACCTGCCAGGGACCACAGGTAGACACAGTGCCATCTGGGTTTGCCAGCTGTCACCACCCAAGCCCCATAATCAGGTTTGCCTCTTAAGCAAAAAATTACAACACATGGAATTTTTCCAAGAAACTTATTTATTTAAGGTTGTAGGAACTTCCCTGAAAACACCACCACTTTTTTTTTAGTAAAGTATACTTGATTTACAATATTGTGTTAGTTTTAGGTGTACAGCATAGTGATTCAGTATTTTTTCAGATTACATTCCATTATAGTTTATTACAAGATATTGGGTATAATTCCCTGCGCTATACAGTAAATCCTTGTTGCGTATCTATTTTATGTATAGTAATTTGTATCTGTTAATCCCATACCCCTAATCTTAGCTCCCCGCTCCTCCCCTTTGGTAACCGTAAGTTTTGTTTTCTATTTTTTTTCATGAGTTTGCTTTCTATGTCTGTGAGTCTGTTTCTGTTTTGTTTGTAGATTCATTTGCATTATTTTTAGAGTCCACATATTAAGTGATATACAGTATTTGTCTTCTCTGACTTACTTCACTAAGCATAATATTCTTCGGGTCCATCCACATTGCTGCAAATGTCAATATTTCATTCTTTTATATGGCTAATACTCCACTGTATATACACTACATCTTCTTAATCCAATCATCTGTTGATGGACATTTAGTTGCTTCCATGTCTTGGTTATTGCAAATAGTGCTGCTATGAAGACTGGGGTGCACATATCTTTTTCGAATTAAAAAACATCCCCATTTTTTTAGCAAACGGGTAAGTGTCTAGTAAATGGTGGGAAATCACAATAGCACTTGCCCCTGATCCATAGCTGTTCAAAGTGTGTTTTGCTTATAAATACATAGTCTTTTTTGATCTTTACAAATTTCCTATGATGTGGAGTCAGGCCCATCTCGTGGATGGGAAAACTGAGGCCCCAAGTGGGAGGTGGCCAGGTCTCACCCCCTGTGAGCAGCAGAGCCTGGGACGGACAGATGTCCTCTCAGTTGTTCAGGGCTCAGTCTACGGCACCCAGCTATCCCTCCTAGTTCGGTCTAATCCATGTTGACTTCCCAGACACCATGCCTCCCCTATCAGGCTATCACAGCCCTTGTGAGCAGTAGCTGAGCTTTTGAAGTATCACAATATTTCTCTTGCTTGATTTCAGGATGTTGTTGAAGCTCATGAGAAACAGCCATATAGAGAACCAGAGAGTCCCTCCTAAGTTCAGTTCCCATCACAGAGAACCATTCTTCCCAATCCAGCAGGTCCCAAATCCCAGTCTGCAACTTTCAGCGTCCTGAGGTGACCTGCGGGCTTTGCTTTTGGGGGTCCCTGGACACAGGCTCCGCTGGTCTGTCAGGGACTCTGGTATCGATCACCAGAAGCCGTCAGTGACATCAGAAGGTCCAATATTGCTGAATTTTAGTTTTTATAGAGAAGCAATTTGGACATCTTGGCAGTGGGCAAAGTACTTCAAAATCAATACATGTCTATTAATTGTCAAAGAAGGTTTTTCTTAGAAAACTTTAACTCATAGCCTCAAATGATGCCTTTTTCCAGCCAGATGCTATGTATGCCTTTGTCCAGAAAGGCAGCACCCTATTGGAACGCACACAACAGCACAGAGTTGGGTGTTCCAAAAAATAAAGACAAAAGGAGGAGGGAGCGAAAATTACCTCTAAAAGATAATCATTTTAATTTTATATAAAGCTTCATAGTTTATAGACTGTTCACATGAGTTACTTCACTTAATTCAGTCTCCCCATCAACCCTGTGTGCCAGTTATAATTTTTACCCACATTTTTCAAATTCCAGAAGTGAAGCTCAAAGGAATGAAGGGGCCTGATAAGGGCTGCCCAGCCACAAATGCCCCCCTACCCAGTGCTGTTCATATGACTCCCTGCCATGGTCACCCTAAGGGAACCTTCCATGTCCATGACTCTCAGGACCCCACACCTTGTTGACTGAGGATGACACGTTATTCCCCCCATTTATTAGTATTACAATTTTTGCATTTAAAAGTTGCTGATTTGGAAAGAAAATGGGATGCACTGAACAATCAGTGCCAGGGGCTTCTGAGCGGAGGGACACAGCTGGGTGGGGAGCTGTGGTCACGTGGTCAGACACCCCGGGACGTTAGCCCCTTGGGCTCCCCCTGCAACCCTCCCTCTGCCCTCCCAGATCTCCAGCTCTCGGGAAGCTCTAGAGGGATAGAAGGGGCTGCTGTCACTCTGTGTGGGCGTGGCCAAGCCACCACCTCCTCTTTGGACATGAAAGTCCCCGGTTGGGTTTGTGCTCAACTTTTCATTGCAACCGCATTGATCAGCCTTCATTTATCAGAGGGCAGTGTCCTCTCCCTCCTGTGAGCTCACAGAGCCAGCACTGAAACAGTGGCAGCCCCCAGCTTGCAGAGGAGATAACACAGTTCTAGCCACACGGCTGGAGAGCAGGGAGTGGGGCCTGACAGAGAGGGTTGTTTTTAGGGTCTTCAGTAACCCTTTTCTGTATGACCTGTAGTAGTGTCCTATGGCTGCCATAACAAACTGGGTGACTAAAAACAGGAGAAATTTATTCTTGCACTGCTCCAGAGGCTAGAAACCCAAAGAGCAAGGCGTCAGAAGGGCCATGCTCCCTCCAAAGGCTCTAGGGGAGGATCCTTCCTGGCCACCTCCAGTTTCTGGTGGCCCCATGCATTCCTGGGAGTGTGGCAGCATCACCCCATCTCTGTTCCATCTTCACATGGCCACCTTTTCTCTATGTCTCTCTGCTTGTTTTCTCCTACTCTTATATAAAAGCACACCAGTTATTGGCCTTAGGGCCTATCCTAAATCCAGAAGGAGCTCATCTCCAGGTCCTTCACAAATTACATCTGCAAAGACCCTATTTCCAAGTAAGGTCACATTCTGAGGTTCTGGGTAGGCATGATTTGGGGAGGGGACACTATTCCACCAAGTACATAACCCCATATGCATCCTTGTGAAAAGATTTTAAGTGGGTAAGAGAAGTAGGCATAATGCTCAAAGGACCCTAACTAAATCCCGCCATGTCTGGATCGTCTCTACAGACAGAATTACGGCAGAGACTAGCACTAGCCTTTTGCCACCAGGGCCACTGGAGAATCCAAGTAACACCCAGCCCTTCGGGGAGTCAGATGCCAGCCCATTTCTATGCAAATAGTATTATGGAGCCGTTCAGCCCCTGATTCCTTCCAATGAATCTGTGCTTGCCAAACACCACCCAGAATTTTTCCACAGAGGGACTCTGCAAGGTACCAAACAAGGTCTGACAACACACGCATCTTTAATCTGTGCAGCGCACCTTTACTCGGCAAGTTGTGTGCTTTGCCCGGCACGATATTATTTCCGATCAAGTCTCAAATTTTGC
The DNA here is from genome assembly GCF_963455315.2 of Globicephala melas. Lineage (NCBI taxonomy): Eukaryota > Metazoa > Chordata > Mammalia > Artiodactyla > Delphinidae > Globicephala > Globicephala melas. Next base: position 169,788,572 of record NC_083315.2, on the reverse strand, counting down.
AGCCTCCATCTAGATGGAGGAAAAAACACAGCAGGCAGAGAGGAGAGCCGGGGGCTGACGGCCACCGATTAGCTGGAGTCTGAGGCTTCCAAAGCAGACAGATGTGAACCCCAAGCATTTCACCAGGGTCTCTCGGCCTGTTTCTAAAGGCACGTGATGCAGCCAAAACACTCCCTCCTTCACCTCGCCTGGAATTAATTCATTGAAATAGAAACAAACCAGAAAATCGCCCGCCTGTGCCTTTTCTCACAAATGAGAATTTTATATGGAAAGATGTAACCCTTGCTGAAAACGGGACTGACACTCCTGGGTAGAGTTTAGATAAAACTCCTGCCTAGTATTACTATTAGTTTCTTTTAGAGATGATACAGGTTATAAATCCAATATTCAGCTACCAAATAAGCTTTGGGAAGAAAAAAAATCATCTTGGGACATTAATGTGCAATTGACAAAAACTTTGCAGAAATGCACACGTGTGAGCGTGTGTGTGTGTGTGTGTGTGTGTGTGTATACAGATATACACATACATCTTGGGGCGGGCGAGGGAATTCTAAATCCTCCACACCATACACCAATGTCACATTTTAATGTAATATCATGCCCAATGCATATTCATGAAATAGAATCTTGGCAGTGACACAAGAAAAGTGGGATGAAGTGTGTTTGGCGGAGTGCGTCACGTTTCCAGGCCAGTGGATTTTTTGATTAAAGTCCCTTATCCGTTTTATCATGCATATCCACTCTCTGATTAAAGTGATCTGGGGCTGACACTCACAATGTCAGTATGCACTGAGACCCTTCACACAAAACATGGTTGGAATTTATATCCTTAAAAAACACACATACACACCCAAACCCTGTACACCAACAACAAAACTAACACTGGGCAACATTCATGGAAATAGAAGTCCACACAGGAGGGCTGTGAGGGTCGTCTTTTCCCTAGCTCAGAAAGATTTAACCCAGAATATTAGGGTCCAACTTCCGATGCTAAATTTCCTTTTTTTTTTAAAAAGTTAAGTTCCTTCTTTCTGATTTGTCGAGCTTTTTAGCAAATATTTTCACTTGAGAAAAACATAAGCAGAGACTCCCCCAGCAGAATATAAATAATGAATTTCCCCCAGATGCCAGCCTTTTGAACACTGAGAGTCAACGTGTCCCATTTTTCCTGAGGCCCCTTCTAAAGTCACTTCTCAGGAGGTGGCCCCCAACATGCTGGGGAAGGAGTACGGGGGGCACCAGGACCACCGCCCACCTCTGTGTCTCCTTCAGAGACACGGGATGCTGAGGTCACTGGTCGAAGGAGCTGATTGACCTTTCTAAAGCCAGCTGATGTCAGAAAGAGAAAAACAAAATAGGGCAGCGGTTCATGGGGCAAATATCGTGTCCAGAGGGTTTAGAAGGAAATGGCTGCTTTTGGGTGCAGTGGCCCTAAAGCCTTGGGTCATGTCGCAACTGACAAGCCAGGTGGGCTTAGGCAAGTCATCTCATCTGTCCGAGGCTCCATGTCCTGTTACATAATGGAGATAATAATACCCACCTCGTGGGCCTGATGTGTGGATCAGATGAAATCAAGTCTGAGAAAGAGCTCCATAAACAGACAGACCTTGTGAATGCAGGGGCCAGTTACCATGACCCTGAGAGAAGGTGTGATGTCCAAATCAGCAGTGGTGTTCTGCTCTAAAAAAGACCACAGTCCATCTGTTGTTCCAAGAAATCACACATTTGCATTTTCTCTGGTGTTTAAGTTCCTGGGCTCCCCAGGAATCTGGTCCTCTGGTCCTCTGAGAATCTCCCATTGAGAGCCAGAAGCTATTCCCTATGGACAGGGCCCTGCCCCCTGCCAGCCAGCTCCCATGCCCCAGGCCAGGCAAGGTGCTTCTCCCCCAACTCTAGCTCCATGAGCTCCTGCGACTCCCTGCCCACCCCACTCCAGAAGCCCTCCCTCCTCAACCCACACAGCGAGCAGATCTGCCATGTATTTATTGGGGCCCCTGCTACACTGAAAAGCTAAAGGCTGTTACTGTCCCCGTCTGCTATTCCCCCAGCTCACCGGGCAGGGGCTGGTCCACAGTAAGAGGTCCACAGGTTTTGTTGGGTGAGTGAATGGATGAAGCCAAGTCCTTCTGGTTGGACGCCCTTTGTGTGCCAGCCCTGTGGGAGTCTTTTCTACTCTCTAGGGCTCCTGGGCTTTGGGCTGCCTGAGATGTGGCTGCTCAGAAGCCCCTGAAAGGCTCTGGAACCTCCTAATCTATAGAACTTCCTTGAGATATACAGAGCAGGGATGCCCAGACCTGTGGACGTCACAGAGTAGTACATTTTACAATTAAAGACAGACAGGCAAGTAGATAAATAGATAGATTGGTAGGTAGATAAACAGAAAGACGATAGATGCATATATAGATAGATGATAGATAGATATGATAGATAAATGACAGATAACAGAAAGATGACAGATGGATATATAGATAATAAGTAGACAGATATGATAGAAATGATAGATGATAGATAGAGATAGATAGATAGATAGATGATAAATAGATAGATAGATTATAGATAGATAAGGAAATCAATGTAGAGCTTCCAGCTTTTATCTGGCCAAAACTTTAAAAACAAAACCCAAGTACCATCTATTGTCACTCTCATTTCATAAAAGAAAGGACTTTGCACATCTAAATTCTAGGACAGCCATAAAGATGTCTCAGAATAAAGGATG